>NW_026555339.1:35196887-35466890 GCF_029017545.1 Prosopis cineraria | reverse complement strand
TGAAATCTAAGAGGATGAGGAGTCAAAAATTGTTGAATACCTAGAGGAGGACATGGATAGGAGGAGGAGGAGACAACAATGAAATAGAGGAAGGTGATGAAATCCAGGAGGATGAGGAGTCAGAAATTGTTGAAATGGAGATTCTTATAATGCTTTTGCATTTCCAACTAGAGACACCGACTTGTTCATTCCTTTAGCCAACTATGATGAGGACACAATACATGAAAGTCTCCAAGAAGTCTATAATATAGTTTAGCAAAAGACACATCTATGAGATATAAAATCCTACTGAGAGCCATCAATCTCTATAATATAGCTAATTTGTATGGCATTGTATGGCATTTCTATCCAGAGGATAAGAGGATGGACATGTTACTATCCATATTTCTTAATGATGACTACTAGCACCTTGTGAAGTATTAGTTTAGGGATATTCCTATTCCCTTTTTATTTAAAGAAGTGACCTTAGAATTGGCACTATTAGAGGAGAGTAGGATATATGCAAATCGTAAATATCAATGTCAGAATCCTTATATCCCAATCTAAGAAGTGCTAAGCGTGTAGGATACATAACAGAGACACTCTTATAATATCCTCAATTTTAAATTGGATTAATTAAAGCTTGAATTAGATTAATTAAGGTATTAACGAGGTGTGTATTATGTGTTCTCTTACTATCACCTTCTAAAGACATCTTTTCTATCCTAAAATTCAACCCAAACCCAAGTCCATCATACTATATTTCAAAAGGGGCTAAAATTTATTATTATCATTATAACTAAATTTCCAAAAGGGTTGAAATTATCTTATTGGTTTTAAACTTTTTTCTATAGCAAAAACTTCATCACTAAATTTTACTAGAACTAGATATCAAAAATGTAACACTAAATTATAGGAATCATTCTCATATTCTCATATCATTTGGAAATGTATTAAGGCTTATACTTTATCAAGAATCACTAAAAATCATAAATTTCAAAACTCAACTTTATTATTAAAAATTTCAAAATTTCTGGATCAACATTGAAAACTCATTTTGCTTGATTCTTGGCTTACTTTAAACCTTCAAGAGTCCTTTATTAGAAACAAATATGAAACTGAGTTTTAAAACCCGGCCCAATTCATAAAGTGGAAGGAGGGGTGAATGTGTGCATGTTTGTGGGAGGGGTGAATGTCTATTTATAGAGTGGAAGGAGGGTCATCGTCTTCATAGTCAATCTAATCACATGTTAGCTTCTTTTTATTACTTTTTTATTTAGTAATGTGAAGAGCTTCCTCTTAGGTTATTAACTTTCTCATTCACATGCCACTTTTGGTGTTTTAGGTGGGAATGATATTTTATTGTATAATTAGGATTTTATGCCATTTGTTCCCTATTTAATCCTTATTTTATTTATCCCTTTAATTTTGACCATGATTCTTATTGTATTCATTATAATTCCCTTGTCACTCTATGCCTTATTCATACTCTAATTTCTTGGCCTAATTTATAATTAACATTGAGTTTTGATAATAACTTATCATAATTTTTGTACATTATTTAGTCATTTAATATTCTTTATTTGAGTGTTATCCAAGCAAATCTTAAATTTTATATTCCTAATTTCTTGAGAATATACTCGTATTATAACCATCATCATCATCATCATTTTCTAAATTTCCATCTAAAATATAATTTATAAATAATGTATCCTCTTATGATCATTGAGGTAGCACAATATTAATGATAAGGAGAGTGTTAATATTATTTAAGGTGTAAAGACACAACACACTTCATATTTCTCTCATTAAAATATAAATCAACTTCTCTCTCTTCTATAAAAATTATTATCGATGAATTAATAGCATTAATATTTTATGCTCTATCCCTACTTGGCTATCTGACTTTGTCTAATGCCAGTATAAACCTAAGATGTACTCCTCCGTTTAAAAATATAAGGCATTTTAATCAAATCTTACCTCTAATAAAATAGTTATTTATCTTTAAACTAACCCAAATCTTTTAATATTTATCCCTATTTAATAGGGCAATTTACCCTAAAAAATATAAAATAATCTATTCAATAGAGGCAATTTTTTTTAAAAAAGTGATAATTATATCTTAAAAAACTTATAATGTCTTAAATTTTTAAACATATAACTTCTCAAAAAATGCCTTACATTTTTAAATGAAGGGAGTAACTACAATTATACTATCTCTATTTCTATTTATAAGAGAAACTATCACTTTTTGCTTTTTTTTTATATAAGCAGAGTCACATATTTCAATAAGCATGTATACACATTTTTTAAATCACCTCTCATAATTTACATTAACAAGAATAAATTTCTACATGCTTATATTGATTAATATAGAGTATTTTAGTTCAATTTTTTTATTTTCAAACATAATTATTATGGTTAACTAACTTTTTTAAACTACATAATATTGTTTTTTTTTATATATAGAAACAGAAGGAGTACTAAACTAATAAAATCTTAAAAATTATTATTTCATGCTCTGTTCCTACTAGGCTGTATTGTAATGTATTCCTATATCTTGGATAGTGCTTGTGCTTTTAACCTTGACAGTATCTTTGAGACATGAGACTCCGTTGGCTTCTACTTTCTTGTGACATTTTTAAATTGCACTTTTCACGTGAGCCTATTTTTGTTTTTGTTAATGGGCAACAATGCATTTAGTTTATTAGGGAAAATGACAATATGACCCCCTAAAGTTATTAATTATACTTAAAAATCCTAAATTATTAAAATTTAAATAAAAAACAATGGCCCTTACTTAGTTGTATTGCAGTGCCATTTTAATGAGACACCTTATTGCTCCAACTCCCCATCAAAAATAAGAAGGCATGATGTAGACAAATGAAATTGTAAGGTAAGTGTGGGTGAGTAGTAAAAAAAGAAAATAAACATAAAATATAAAATTATTAAAATCTTAAAAGGGAACATATTATCCAATATCAAGAACTAATATAATTTTAATATTACTCATCGTAATTCAAAAAAACAAGCTCACCCAACTTCTATAAAAAAAATTTTTTGATTAAATTTGTACAGTCTAAATTAATGATAAAATAGATTTGTTAAAATTTTTGTAACTTTTAATTTAATAAGAAAAATAAAACTTTTAAATTTGGATGGGCCATATCTCAGCCACCACTAAAACCAGCCTTTGTTTCCCTTTATTCTAGACCCAAACATGTAAATATATAAATTATTTATAAGATTATGATTATAATTATAATATATAAATACTTATATAATTAGTAATTAAATTATATATAAAAATATAGTTTTGATAAAAAATTAAAATAATTAAATGATATACTAAAAAAATTGTTATCAAAATTAATTTTTTACTAAAAAAATTTAAGTGAGTTGAGTTTTGGAGACTCATCAAAATTAGAACATGCCATTAAATTTGAGAAGGGCTTACAAAAATTGATGAGATCAATAATCAAAAGGCGTTGGGGATAGGAAATTAAAATGATAATTTTAGCATCAAAGTCATATGCATAATTTTTTGAGTTGTCCTGTCATAATAATAATAAAATTTGTAAATTAAAGTCATAACCTCTAGTCAAGTTTCAACTATTTTTATATTTTTAAACACATATATGACGAGAAATATATAACCTATATCTATAATATATTATAAATATGATAATGTAGCCACTTTCTCATTATTTTTTATTTATTGTAGATGTATACTGTAGATCGGTGCTCATGAAAATAAACATATAATGTAAATAGAATATTGTGCATTTACTATTCTGTTTCTACTAAGATTATTAAGTCCTACACCAGAAATGCACGCCCTGACGTTGTCATTATTATTTTCCCAGGAAGCTATTTTATTATTCTCAAAGAAATAAATATTTTTCATTTTTAAGTTTGAGTTAATTTAAATTTAAAATAAAAATTTCAAAATATTTTATTTAGATTTTAAATTTAAAAATCTCACACTTAATATTTAATTTTTTTTGTTTCCATAATGAAAAAATAAAGGAAGAAGAGACATAGGTATAAAATATAATTAAGTTTTTCTATTTTTAATAATCAATCAAATTGATAATATGTACAATTACAATTTCAACGGGTTGCATATGATATTATATTTTATAAAAAATTTGGAAATAAAAATAAAAAATTTAAGTACCATGGATCCCACAATAGTACATTATATCATTTAAAAAATGAATAAATAAAAATTAAAAAAGTCATATTGGTATTGCAAATACAATGCACTGGGATAGTCTATAATCTAGGACTTCCTTAGCCTAAATACTTGCGAGGGATTATCTGATAAAGATTTTCTTAACTCACTTGTGAAACACAATTTTTCCTATTTTCTCATACTATGGGGTGTCACTTTCTTTAGACTAGCTTTCTCATTAAACCAGTAGCTAGTTAATTAGGTTGGAGTCCCTCATTGAACCAATGGGACATTATGTATATAAACAATCCAAGCAAGCCATCAACTCGAATGAAGCCCTATCACGTGAATTTAAAGCTCTACTCCTCTACCTAGGTGAAGTCTCACCTCTCAACATTATGCAATTCATATTTATGCAATAATTCATAGAACGCAAGTATTCGCTACGTAAGCATACATAACAATATCATCGTACCCATTTCCCACACGATAATCAAATCAAGACACATAATACAATCATTGAACTCCTCTTACTCATTAAACTCCTCAAACATGCTTTTCATTGAATTCCACAATAATATGCACATTCATTGAACTTTTCATAGTACACAAAATCGTATAACTCCATTCACACATAGTTATTAAACTCTATAACATAAACATTCATAGAACTTCCTAAAACATAATTTTCATTGAACTTTTCACTTTTCAAATCATTGAACTTCATTAACTAACCACCTCAAGTAAATCATACCACACTTGCATTTCATCCAAGTTCACACATTTAAATTTATTACATACTAATCAATAAACTAATTAACAGACAAAAGTATAAGGTAGAATTCCCTCAGTTATCTTAAACCTTTGAGAGGTCAAAGGTTTCCCCCTTAAATACTCACTCCAAAGCTTCCAAAAAGCATGAATAGTGCCAAGGATGGTCACTGCACAAACATTCACATATAATTCATCAATATTCATAGATGAGCTAATTTTCACTATTAACTTAACACTTCTTTATACTTAAGATTCATTCTTATACTCATATAAAAATACCCATAAAGTCTCTTAACTTCCTTTAACCCTTATTAACATCACTGAGCTCTTTAATGACCATTAATGAAGCCACCTTGTCCTAGCTAACACATTTATATGGAATTTTTAGATATTTAATACTCCTCAATTACCAATCATCATAACTCTATAAATACTAAAATTTATTAGCTAAATATACTTTTATTAACTCTATTTAAGTCAATAGGTCAGACCCATAGCCTATATGGACCGAAATCATCATTATCACCTAAACCCGAGCTTCTAACACTAAGAAAATGGAAGAAGGAAGGAGGATTTAGGTGTAGGAGGAAGCTTACCTTTAGTGTTGACGAGCTGCAAAACACTCCTAATGGTCAATTTTCTCAAGCCCTAGCATAGCTCTTCAGATGCTTTCTCAAATTTCTCCCTTTTTCTCTCATTTTCATGAATAGCAAACAGACTTATTTCTACAAAAAGGTATCCATGTACCGCAAACAGACACATAATGTGCCGCATTGCATGGCATAGAGAGGGCTTCCTAGACATGTCAGCATCCACGCACCACGATGCCTAACCACAAGCCACGGCACATAGCTCAAAACCTTACCCTTTAAATTTTTTCCTCTTCTCATTCTCAGGTGACCCAATTTTCCTTTGGACCCGTGTTTAGGGCTGAAAAATCACATTTAAACATGCCCATTAGGCCTTTTTGGCCACACACCTCGCTAATACCCTTAATTAATCTAATTCAGGCTTGATTAATCCAGTTTAAAAAAATTGAAGGATGTTATAGGAGTATCTCTATTAGTGTATCCTACATGCTTAGCACTTCTTAGATTGGGATACAAGGATTGTGACATTGATCTTCTACAATTTGCATATATTCTACTCTCCTCTAGTAGTGCCAATTTTTGGGGCCACATCTTTAAATAAAAAAGGAAATAGGAATATCCCAAAACTAATACTCTAATTGTCATCATCAGGAAATGCGGATAGCAACATGTCTATCCACTTATCCTCTGGATAGAAAATGCCATACAAAGCCATACAAATTAGCTGTATTCTAGAGATTGATGGCTCTCAGTAGGAACTTTATGAAGTATCTCATAGATGTGTCTTTTGCTAAACTTTAATTGCAGAGTTCTTGAAGACTTTCATGTATTGTGTCTTCATCATAGTTGGCTAAAGGAATAACCAAGTCAGTGTTCTCTAGTTGGAAATGCAAAAGCATTATAGGAATCTCCATTTCAACAATTTTTGACTCCTCATCCTCTTGAATTTCATCCTCCGTTTCATTATTGTCTCCTCCTCCTCATCCATGTCCTCCTCCAAGTATTCAACAATTTTTGACTCCTCATCCTCTTAGATTTCATCACCTTTCCCTATTTCATTGTTATCTCCTCCTCTTCCTGTTTCTCCGCCTACTCCAAGTGTTCAACAATTTTTGACTCATCATCCTCTTAAATTTAATCACCTTCCTCTATTTGTCCTCCTCTCCTCCTCCTCCTCCTCCTCAGGGTGTTCTTTTGTTGTGAGATCAACATGTCCTTCTATTTAGAATAGATACTCATATCTTGCCATTATAAGAGAGTCTTGTGTCATGCAAGGAACTGTATATCCTCTTTCTTGTGACATTTTTAAATTGCACTTTTCACGTGAGCCTTTTTTTGTTTTTGTTGATGGGCAACAATGCATTTAGTTATTAGGGAAAATGACAATTAAGACCCCCTAAAGTTATTAATTATACTTAAGAATTCTAAATTATTAAAATTTAAATAATTATCAATGGCCCTTACTTAGTTGTATTACAATGCCATTTTAATGAGGCACCTCATTGCTCCAACTTCCCATCAAAAATAAGAAGGCATGATGTAGACAAATGAAAATATAAGGTAAAGAGTGGGTGAGTAAGAAAAAGAAAATAAACATAAAAATATAAAATTATTAAAATATTAAAAAGGGAACATATTATCCAATATCAAGAACTAATATAATTTAATATTACTTATCATAATTCATAAAAAACAAGCTCATCCAACTTCTATAAAAAAATTCAAAACACACTGAAAATAAAATTGTTATGCACAAGTTAACATAAGAATTAAATAAAACTTATCAATTTTAATAAAAAAATAAGGAGAGTGAAACATGATTTTAAATAATAGAATACTTTTTTTTTGCCTGAAATAATAATTATGATGATGATGTGTATCAAAATATACAAATACAACTTAATCACATGCTTATAGATATAATTCTTTTGTTAATAGTTTGAAAAGCTGCCTTTCTTTTTTCTTTTTTTTTTTTTAAATCACAAAGAGAAAGAAAACTTGGTTAAACATATGAAAAGAGATAACAATTAAGTAAAAGCATATGAAAGACCAAATTTTTATGCTGACATAATGAATTTATTTTGAAAAAATTTGACACACATTAAACAAAAATATTAAGATTAAGTAAGCGAAAACAAATATAAAAGATAAAAATAAAAATAAAAATACATCGTAAATGTGAGAATAAACAAGACAAAGTTTGGTTGAACTTGCCCGCAATGCACGTAGAGAGAATGAAGTTTGCTTTTGGCTGTGAAGGTTTAAGGACATGGTGAGGATATTATAATATGAAAAATTAATTTCTGACAAGCCGAGTATATTAACATGAAAAACGGTCTATGTGAAATTGAGTTTTTAATTTATTTTTTTAATATTAGTTAAAGTCTATTTTATGACATACCTATACCCACCCTACAAACCTTCCTCACATCTTCTATAAATGATGTCTCCCCCTTTTTAAAATTAATTTTGATCACCCTTACTTCCAAAAATTTTTATTTTTAATATTATATTTACAAAGATAAAAAATTTATAATTTTTTTTAAAAAGTAATGTTAAATCTGCAATAACCAAAGTATATATATAATTAATTTATAAAAATTTTAAAAAATTTTAATATTTAATTGAACTATCTAAATTAAATGTGTATTTTCTAAATTAATGATAAAATAAATTTTTTAAAATTTTATAATTTCTATTTTAATAAAAAATAAGACTTTTAAATTTGGACAAACCCAAATCTCAACCAGCACTAAAACCAATTCTTATTTCCCCTCATTCTAGTGCCAAACTTGTATATATATAAATTATTTATAAGATTATGATTATAATTATAATATATAAATACTTATATAATTAGTAATTAAATTATATATAAAATATAGTTTTGATAACAAAATTAAAATAATTAAATGATATAAGTAAAAAATTATTAAGAATATTAATTTTTTAATAAAAAAATTTAAGTGAATTGAATTTTGAGGATTCATTAAAATTAAGACATGTCTTTAAATTTAAAAAGAACTTACAAAAATATATGAGACCAATAAGTAACAGGTGTTGGGGATGAAAATTAAAACAAAAATTTTAGCATCAAAGTTGTATAATTTTCTGAGCTGTCCTGTCATAATAATAATGAAATTAGTAAATTAAAGTCATTACCCCAGGCCAAGTTTCAACTATTTTTATATTTTTAAACACATATACAACAAGAAATTTATAACCTATTTCTATAATATATTATAAATATGATACTGTGCCCACTTTCTCAATATTTTTTATTTGTTGTAGATGGATATTGTAGATCGGTACTATTGCTCACCGCAAGTGCACGGGTCGTAGCAAGTAATATAAAATGAGTAGAGTATCGTTCCCTCGAGGATTTGTTCAAAAACAATGATCAAGCAAAAGACTAAGCAAATTTGATCAAGTTGAGCTACACATAGTTAGGTGAAAATGATTTTGCTTATGAAGCTAATACTAGAAAATAAAGAAAAGTGAGTGATTCACAAACTTCTAACACAAATTGAGACCTAGGATTAATTGTCCCCTTTACATTTCATAACACCAAAATTACCTCCTCTCATAAATGCTTTTAATGAAAATAAGTACTAATCTAGGGTTCTAAAAATACTTGGACAAGCTCTCTCAAGTCATGAACAAGTGTTTAGTTAAATTAATTACCCAATCTCTTGTTACAATTAATTAAACTCAATTTTAAACACCAACCCTAATGTGGCTATGCAAGGCTAGCAAGTATATCTCTATCTTACTAGCAAAACCATCCATTCAACATGCAAATATCAAGTTCTTACACAATTTTACCCAAGTTCTACACTCAACCTAGCCCTCTCAAGTATCAATTAAGTGAACCCAACATCTAAATGGTGGCCAATCAAGTAGAAGCATTAAGGAAAGAGTAAAATAAACACATATATATCATTAATCACAAAAAGAGAGGAGAAATATAGTGTTAATCCATACAAGGGTTCCAAATAATCCTAGAACAAAGGGTTTAGCTACTCATAATCATCCACAAGCTACAAATATACAAAATAAGTGGACCCATTTCAGATTACAAGAGAGAAAAGGGAAGAGGAATAGAAAAACCAAAGAAAATGAGCTCCAAATGTCTTCAAAGCTTCAATCTCTTGATCCCAACTCTTCCAATGCCCAAACCCTAGCACAACCAAGCTCTAAAAGTGTCTAAAAGTCTGAAAAGTGTGTTCTGGGTCGAGCTCTCATCTTATATGTATCCTAGCCAACTAATTTCTGATAAATGAAACGCATCGTTTTTCTGACAGCGGCGAAAGTCGCGAACGAAAGTCACGACTTTAAGACGACTTTGGCAGTTTTGCACTGTTTTTACAGCTAACGAAAATCATTCATTTTGCTCTTGATTTCTTCATCCAAAAGCCTTCCAAAAACATCCACAAAGCTCCAGAAATACTTCTTATCAAAACTTCAATCAAAATAATATGAAATTAGGCTAAAAATATCAAATTAAAGCTAAGAACACAAGCCGAAAATAAAAATTCACATTTTCCTAATTTGGGCAATAAAAACATATACAATTAAACCAAAATGGACTAGAATCTAAGGAAAATGTGATGAAATAACATGAACTTCTAGAGGTTAACAGTACTCATGAAAATAAACATATAATGTAAATTCAAATGTGTTGTATTCACTCATATATGTACATCTATTTCAAATAGAATAGTGTGCATTTACTATTATGTTTCTAATAGGATCATTAAGTCCTACACCAGAAATGCACGCCTTGAAATTGTCATTATTATTTTCCCAGGAAGCTATTTTATTATTCTCAAAGAAATAAATATATTTTTATTTTTAAGTTTGAGTTAATTTAAATTTAAAATATAAATTTCAAAATATTTTATTTAGATTTTAAATTTAAAAATCTCACACATAAATATTTAATTTTTTTCGATAATGAAAAAAATAAAGGAAGAAGAGACATGAGTATGAAATATATATTAAGTTTTTTTATTTTGAATAATTAATCAAATTGAATTGAATTGTGATAATATGTACAATTACAATTTCAAAAGGTTGCATATGATATTATATTATATAAAAAATAAAAAATTTGAGTACCATGGATCCCACAGTAATACATTATATCATTTACAAAATTAATAAATAAAAATTAAAATAAAGTCATATTAGTATTGCAGATATACCCATTGTGTTGCATATCTACAGTACAAGTATTGCAGATTCTTGCTACATTCGAACCTGAAAATAAAGTTATGCGATAGTTGAGTGCAGCTGCATATGGTTGGATGGGAGCTCTGTTTCTAGACTGGACTAGAAGATTCATGTCAATCTAGCAAGGAGACGTCAAATCAAATAAGAAATTAGAAATGCAATAAATTTGTTAATTAAAGAAAAAGAGAAGAGACTTTAAAACAATAAAAAAAAGTAATATGTACGTACTTTATGAGTTACTTTTACTTTGAGCCTGCATGTGATTTTTTTTTTTTAAAAAAAAAAGCTAGCAGCACCATCTAGTCTACAAATTCACTAATTAATGATAGCTATTAGAAACTCCTATTAACCCTGACCTATTAATTCATAGAATTAAAAAAAATATGTAATTTGGTTATTTATAATTAATATGGGCAAAATTTGGGACACTTTATAAAATTAAAAGCTATAATTAATAAATTTTATTGATATATATGATCTCTTTTAAAATTATCTTATAAATTAAAATGGATGAATATGTTAGTTTTTCATACTTATGCTCTACTTTTCTTAATATGAGAAAAGTTTTTAAAAATAATTTTATTATCAAGTTCTGCTTGAAATAGAAAATTTATCTCAAACAAACATTATTAAATCTATCACTTGATGCTCTTACAAATTAAAATATAAGTAACAATTTCTTATTTGTTGTGTGTTACTCTCATGCATATAAGGAGTGCATTTAGATTTCAATTGGGTATAATTAATTATGAAAAATTAATTAATATGATTGATTTGGAATATAATTGATTATGTTATATAGTATATAATTGATTAATAATTTTGATTTTAATCAAAATTGAAAAATATAATTGAAAAGTAAAATTAAAAGTAAGATTTATAATAAAAATAAGATTAATGTTAGCTAAGTAAAATTAATTTATGATGTAGAAATTAGAATGATTGTAATAGGATGCACTGGAAATTCTAATACTGTGTGGTAGGTAGTTCACGTCACAGTGACATGTATGCTACTACCAATAATAAAACAAGTTTTTACAATAATTATTACATTTTATCATATATAACTTAAAAATAATTATATATATTTCTTAATTCGTATAGTCACATCAAAAGCAACAGATTTTTCAATGTAGATATTATTCATAATTCCAATAATTCCTGTCTAACAAAAGCTAGAGGTATTCTTCAATATTAATGTACCTTGAAACTGTCACAACTGACAACAACTAAATTGATATACTTTTTTTAATTTTTATAATAATTATGATTTATTTTCCTCCCTTATAATATAGGTATATTGTTATGGTATTGATTAGAGGGCCAATATCAAATTTCGGTGCAGAACCCATGTCAAATTTAAACTTTAAAATCTTTTAATTTTTTAATAGCTTCTTCCCATCATTACCATTCTCAGTCTCACTATTTGAGAGAAAAGCTATAATGACCCAATATCAGCTTATTACTAAAAAAATATTGACATGAGTTCATTATCTACACTTACATTGATCATGTCTGCACAGCAGAGACGTCATTCTGATTATGTTGAACATAGTTCCATCTTTTCTTGTTTTTTTGATTTTTTTTTTACCTTTTAGAGCTACATTAATTTGAAAAAAGATTACGATGTGCAATAAACTATTTAAAATAATCAATGCCTATAAATTAGAGGCACGTCTATGTTTAATGTCATTGTTTTAAAATAATCCATGCCTATGGACTAAAGGCACACCTATATTGTTAGTGTCATTTCATAAGCAAATTTATTTAAAATTGAATCGCTTTGGTGGTTAGGGGAGAGAAAAAGATCGGAAGCAGAATCATAATGTAGCACGTGTAGCAACTTTTTTTGGTTGGGAGAAAAAGGAGGATAATAATTAATTAAATTACGTTTATGCAAACAGAAAGACACCAAGTCATGTCCCACAAACTAGTTTTGATGCAGAAACATTTCTTTAGAGGCTCATGTGGGTAAATATAATTAATTTCAACTCAAACTTGCCTGTTACCTTCACTGAATCAAGAAAATTACGTAGTAATGAAATTACGGCAAGACTTAGAAGCATAGTCCCGATTTTTCTGTTTTTATTTTTACTAGTTGTTTTGTCTATTTTATTTTATTTTTCTGTTTTTAATTTTACTAGTTGTTTTGTTAATTTTATTTTAATGTTACTTTTGTTGCTACATTTTCTTTTTATTTCTTAATATACAATTATCTCTCTTCAATTTTCATACATGTTTTTTTTGGATACTTTCTTAACCCATATCTAAAGTGTTACTTGTAACAATATTTAATAGTTTTTATTTTTATCTCTTAAAATTTTGAATAAGTGATTCTGTTCATTGCAAATGAAAATTTATATTCCTTTTAAAATAAAATTTTTAAATACCTTTTGAACAAGTTAATGAGATAATATTTTTATAAGACATGTAAAAATATTGAAAACAACATGTAATAAAAAATATTGTATAACAGAAATAGGAGGAAACATTCATTGCAAGGAGTAATAAAAATAGATTAAAAAAGCACAAAAACAGTTGCATGAGTGGAGATAAGACTAGCTATTAGTGAAATTATTTGCTAGCATGTATCATGAGGATATATAGCAATGCTTTTGCCTGAGAAAAAACCAAAAAAATAAAGTACTGACCTACACTAATATCCTTTTAAAGATATTGTCGATGATATAGATTTATTTTTCACAGTAATTTACACCAGTCATCTATACAAGGAGGACTTTAAGCATGCTCACTTGCTAGCTAGGTTTTTTTTTTTTGGTTTAGATGTTTTATTTTATATTTTTATCAACAATCATATCTAATTATGAAGATAGAAAATAATGAAAAAGATTAGGTTGTTTATTTTTTAAAAAAATTATATATATTCATCCTAAATATATCAAAAATAGTAATTTATAATGTTTATATAAAATATATAAATTGATTTAGCTAATTGAATCATGTATAATATGATTTATATTCACAAATTATTTCCTTTTTTATCTTTTTATTTTTTAAATAATATGAGATAAATGGATCAATCTTAACCCATATGATTTATGAATTATATGGTCAGGGTTATAAATTTTTTTAATTTGAGTCAATTTTTTTTCAATCCTTATCAATTTTTTTATTATTGATATACCTGCATTGGAGCTTGTTACATCAACATTAAGACAATACATTACTGAGTAGTCATTTCATGGTTTTATTTCCAAGTGTTGTAGGCAATATTAGGTTAAGAGGTTACTGTACTACCTATTATTCAATAAGAAAAAAGGAAGTAAAAAACCATTCACATTGGTAATAAAAAAATTGAACAGAAACTGAATACAAATCAGTGTTTAAAAACTGAATATAAAAATTTCCATATTCTTTTTTTCAAGCTAACTTATTGCAAGAAAGAAAATATAAATGGAACTATATCTATGACAAACAATAAATAAATTCAGAGAAAAAATAATCTTATATTTGATTTAATTATTATAATAAATAAAAATAAGAGAGACTGCCTATTTTCGTTTTATATGTAGAATCAAAATTCCAGCCATGTTCTTCTTCTTCTTCTTCTTGTTTTGGCCAACAGCTGACGTACTATTTTATGAATAATCTATGTAGATTCTGAGATTTAATTTTTTATATTATTAATATTAATTTGCTAAATAAAAGCTACCAATTTAGTAATTTTTTTACCATAATAAAAAGAGCTACTTATTTAATTTAATCTTTATAAAAGTTATTAAAAATTATTATCATTTTATTGAATTAAATTGTTGATAAAATTTATAATATTTAATTGTATTTTGAGGAATTTGAGCGTAATTCAAATTTCAACCACATTCTTTTCAAAGTAAAATATTGGTTTGAATTATAATTTAATTACACGTTTCCATGGACACACGCACTTGACTATATTTTCTCCTTTTTCTTCTTGCTTTTTTTGTTTGCCAATGGGCTTGACTATACCGGTAGTAGCATCATACTAAGACACGGAAATTATTATTATTATTATTATACTATTGGATTATTAATTTATCACTCTGTACTGCAAGCTTTTGGCCTTTTTTCGAGTCTTTGAAATGTCCATTTTAGTAAATAATTTGACATTACCACTCAATGTCCCACCAAGCAAGCATAAATAATTTGCCAAAACACTTCACTTCCCTTTCCTTAGTAACTTGATTTTAATATTTTTAATAAATTTATGGTGAAGTTTTAATTTTATCAAGTATGTCATAAAATTAATAAAATCTCAATCTTTATCCCTAAGTAGAGTATATTCTTAAAAAGATGACTGTGAAACATAAACCAAAAACATTGAATAAGGATAATACAGAGGAGTGTAATAAATATTCCGTATAGTATCTTATTAAAATGATAATTTTTTTCTCTCATAATGTCCTATAAAAAAGGATGTATTTTTCCCTGAAAATTTTGTTTGATTGACTTTAATGTGAATATAATAGAATAACAGGTGTAGGCCTACATAACTTATATTCTTATTGGCAATTTCTTGAACTTACAATATTGAAAGCTTGAAACTGCCTAAATCTAAATGATTAACGAGAGGCATGCTAAATAATTATTCAACCTTTCCATTATTTTATTAATATATTAGAAAAGCGTGGCTTTAATTTCTTATATGCTTAGCAATTACTGGACCACATTGGTCATTTGCACACATGTTTTCATGAGGTTCAGTTTGCAAGAGAACAGTGTAAAGTTTTGAATCACCAATTAAATGTTATATAGTCTCATGCACTATAATAGTATGAGAGGAGGTCATTGAAATTCCAAGGTATTGAAAAATACTAAAGTTTATTTAAAAATCATAGATAACTTGTGAAATAGGTACAAATTCTATTAATTCAAAACTTTAATTTGATGATAAAGATACATGGTTAATGTCAAGAAAAAAAAAAATGGTAAAAATTTGAAGATTAATTTGAAGAATTGAAAGCAAGGAAGAAAATTAAAGATTATTGAAGATTTGTGGATGAATTCCAACTAGTACCACTAAAAATGAAATTAAAGATCATAGAATTTCAAAACTTGAAATTTGTTTTCAAAGCAATATTACATTATAAAAATTTTGTCTAAAAGATATTTGTACATTATAAAAATAAATGTCCTTTATTGTAATTTATTCATTCTCAAAAAATTATCTAAATATTTTCTTTTTTTTTATATACACAAGGAAAAAGAAACTAAACAAAGGTTCTAGTGTCTTACATTAAAAATCAAAACACTCACCCCTCGATGACCCAGTGGACCATAAGCGTGCCTAGCTTGCATAGCACCTTATGAGCTAAAAACAATAATAATAAAAAAAAACTGTTTGTTACCCATATACATATCCACTAAACACGTAACATCTCCCATATCTAAACCAACTCCAGAATTAAAATTTTACTTCATTTTATAGTAAAAGATCATATATTTGTATATATTATTATAGATATTTTTAAAATATATCAAAATATCTCAAAAAATAGTGAAAATTTATTTTAATTTATAAAGTATCTCAAAAAATATTGGAGAGCACTTTTGGTATCTTTGATTATTGGAAAATTACACCTAGGTCCAGCAGAAGAGAATTTATTTCCCAGAGGTCTCATAAAATTTACAAAATACTTCCCAAATTGTAAATGCTCGTTTCTGAGTTGTAAATGTGCAGGATTTAAGACTTTAGGTGTAATTTAAGTATTTAAGTATAAATGCTCGTTGTTAAGTTGTAAATGCATGCAATTTAGAATTTAGGAATATTTTGTGAATTTTGAGAGATTCCTATCCAGTAAATTCTCTAGGTATAATTTTCCCTTATCTACAGGGGAAAACCTAAGACATGAAAAGGGAAGGATTTGGGCACTGCTAGGGCTTCAATTTGAGAGGATCTTGAAGCTAAATTGGGCCTTCAAACTATTTAATAAGTTTCCCACCCTTTTTCTCTACCTTTTCATCTCATTTTCCATGGAATTTGGAAGTGGGAGAATTTTCTCTGAATGGATTAAGTTATGGGTCTATATTTTAAAGATTTTAATTAACTCTAAAGGCTTGATTTAAGTTTCTTAACCTTGAATAAGTGGTAATATGAAACTTATTTATTGTTTGGTGTAAATTGAATTAAGCCCTAGCTTAATTATGGGGTTTTAAAGTGGGACAAGTTGAGATGTTAATTGTTATGTTGTGATAGAGTTAGAGGAAGGTTTAAGGAGAATGTGTGGACAAATTATAATCTTAACAAGTCTCTTTGTTGAGAATATGAGATAGAAATAGGAGAATTGGGTGTTATTGATGGCTAGTAGTGCTTGTGTTAATTGAAAATTAACATATGGTACTTGTTGTTATAGATTGTGGTGAGAGAAAACTTGCTTTGATAGAAGAGGAGATTTAATACTACAGGAAACTCTTTTTAGTAAAAAAAAAGGTTAAGGTAACTATATAATTTGTATTATTTATTACCTTGTATAAGTTATTCTCAAGTTGTTCTTCTATTATTTGTTATGTATATATGTATGAATTTTATAAAAGTTAACTATTTTAGAAAATGAGTAGAGTAATTGTAATTCCCTCACTGACATTACCATACACTTCACTACAATAAATCCTTAATCATTTCAAAAACATCTAATTTGAAAACATTGAAAACTTTACGATCCTAAGAAAAGATTTTCAAAAATCATTTTATAGCTTACTAAAGTATAAAACTTTATACATAACGGAAACCATTTTTAAGAGTACATTCAAGTCTAAGAAAACATGTATAAAATAGGAAAACAATGTGAAATCTTGCACCGTGTGTCATGGCTTGTGTCACATGTGCCACGGCATATGGCACAGAAGCCACAGTTGCTCACTCTGTGCTGTGTGCTGCGGCATGCGGGTACATACATTACAGCGCACACACTTAAATTTATTGTCAAATGACAGTTTCTAATAAAAAATTTAGATGCATGCTATTTTCACATATGATGTCTAGTTAGGATGCTTTAAGTTTCCACATGAAGTTTGTTTTAAAATCTAACTAATGACACTAGTTTCAACTCAATCCGATATTTTTATCAAAAATTAGATACTCAAGTGTATTTTGACCATTCTCTGTCAAAATTTTGCTACTTAAGTGTTTCAATTCAAAACCAATCATTATTAGCCATTTTTTGGGCCTTGACCAAGTCCAAATGGACAATGCACACCTGATTGACCATACACATGCATAATATATCATATACACAAACATTTAGCCTGTAAATCGCCCATTTTTCACTTTAAGCCAAAATCACATTTTTATTTCTATATTCTCATACATGGCCAAATCACTATCCATCCACTTCACACATCTCAAATTTATACACATACATTTATCCATTAGTTCATCTAGTTATTTTATCATTCACACATTTACAAGGGTTAGAGAGCTCAAAATCATCAAATACCATAATATGCACATGTATAAATCCTATGGCAACTTATATGCATTCTTGGCTAACAATCTACAAATCATTACACCATATCTTACAAAGGCTTAGGCGAGAGATGTTAACTCAGCCTATATCTTTTTCCTTTGACCTGCTAGTACCAAAACTTAAAAAATGTAAATAACCATAGGTGAGATAAAAATCTCAATAATTAAATATAATTCATTAGA
The DNA here is from genome assembly GCF_029017545.1 of Prosopis cineraria. Classification (NCBI taxonomy): domain Eukaryota; kingdom Viridiplantae; phylum Streptophyta; class Magnoliopsida; order Fabales; family Fabaceae; genus Prosopis; species Prosopis cineraria. Next base: position 35,448,490 of record NW_026555339.1, on the reverse strand, counting down.
TGTCTATTACCACAAATAACCATGCCTAAATAACAGAAATCATCTTATAGCATATATATGTAGTGTATCATAACTAAATCATCACTTACACATATAAATCATGTTTTAAACACTTTTACACCTTAGCATAATCAACTATCTACCGATCCTCTAAAGCTTCCCGACACGAAACCATAAGCTCTCTTGGATAAACCACTTGTTAACCCAAGCTCACTTTTGGGAAACACCCGGCCAAAGGTAATCTAACCCACTTAGGGACTATAGTTTTCCTCTTCACACACTTGTGATAGAGGTGTTGTTGACTCCTAATCGCACCCTAACAGGTACTAGGGAGTTTTCAGATTGCCCAGATGTCCCATAGTAACAGTCTTATAATATGTTGTATCAGATTACCCATGGTACCAGCCCATATAATGCTATACCGGATGTCCTATGGTGCCAGCCTAACCATATGAATTTTTCACTCACATATCTCCACACACATACTCCTAGATGAACTCCCACTCCTTATGATCATACTCTTTTACAATTATCACTACTCATTCACAATTCCACAATATATAAGGTCATAACATATATATATATATATATATATATAACTACTCATTCACAATTCCACAATATATAAGGTCATAACATATATATATATATATATATATATCATTTGAAATCGATAACCTTTTGAAAACCATTTCACAACCCAATACTCCTACTAAAACCATTTTCAATACACATCATGCATAAAAACTCATAAACCACTATTTCTCATTTTGTATTTACTTTTACATGGTTATAATAGTTAAACACAATAAACTATATGGTTAGCTCAACCCTTCTATTTGATAGAAAGGGTTATTCGTGTAACTTCAATCCTATTCAAGCTCCTTTCTTGTAATTCGTGCATCACACACTCAAATTTACACAGAGTTAGCAACCCAAAGTCAATTTTTCACTATTGATAAAAGTGCCAATTGTCACATCCTAATCGCTATCATCTACACAATTTATACTCAATTACACGTATCACCACTGATTACCCTTCATTTCAAGCTTTAACATTTCTAATAAATTTTCTTTCACTACTCTCTCTAGGTTAGGGCAATTCATGCCTATAGCTTCAAAACTTTATTATTTTGACTCAAACCAGTCATAAAGTACTAGTTTAGTTCCAAAGAACCTTTCTATTACTATAGGATAAGAAATCAACTCCTTAAAACTCTCGAATTTAATTTCTCACTAGTTTAAGCTAAGAGAAAATAGGGTAGAATCAGAGGTTGGAAACACTGTCCTTGCTCTTAAATACACTTACCTTAGCATATCCCTTACTCTTTTCCATGCCAGACCTCTCTTCTTATGCTCTCCCTTTCTATTTTCACGAGCTAGCATGTCCTTATTAATCTGATTTCAGCTCTATATATTGTGGCACATCTATCTCCCACCGTGACGCGTGGCACAGTGAGGGAAATTCTCACTATGCTCACAAGCTCTGCTTTGGGACTCCATTCTTCTACTCATATCTGTTCATATAACATCCAAATGAGTCAATATAACACTTCAACACTCATAACCCTAATCCCACATTAAATCACTAATCAGTCATTAACACAAGATTAGAAATTTGAGATGTTACAGTAATGATTTGTGAAATTTCATGTTTTTGAATTAAGTAGTAAGATTTTTTATTTTTCCTAAAAAGTAATTTATGCATGATCAAGTGAAGATATATAGTAAAATATGATATGTTAGAGGGTGAGAGGAAACCTTAGTGGAGTTAGTAGAGATTAAGTCCATATGACATTGTTTGTACCTCGGGACGCTAGGTGCAACGCTCAGGTACAGAGTTAGAGACTATGCTCCTTAGCATCTATAAGATACAGTGTTAGAGTAATGACACCCAATTACTCATAATATGGGAAACCTGTAGTCCAGAAGTGGTTTATGATACCTTGGCTTACTAGTCCTATGGTGGAAGGTGAGGTTAGGGACCATACATGAGGTTTGGTTCCATGAAATAGCTTATCGGTTCAGCTGGGAGTATTAAAGGATCGGACGATTAATAATCATGCATTTTATTATGGTGAATTATATACGGTGTGTTTGTTATGCATGTTTTAAAGCTTGTTTATAACTTAGCATGCTAATTAATATTATAAATTATCTTAGTTACTGAGATTTTTATCTCACCCCGTGGTTATTATTTTTACAGGTTCTACCGTTGAGTTTGAGTAAAGGAAAGAATTAGGCAAGGATTAGCAGATTTACTACATTATAAATAGTAATGCTCGATTTTGTTTGAGTGGTATACATAAACTTAGTTATATGATATTATCTATTGCTAACTAGAAATACATATCATTTTAATTGGTTGCATTTGTATTATATTATGATATTTTGTATTTTAGCCTAATGTTATGTGGATATATGGTGATTTTTATGGTAATAGGCTAAAATACTAATACAAGTATAAGGAATGTTGTATACATATGGTGATAATGTATATGTGATGCATTATATGGTAATAGAGGCCAAATGGTATGTGTAGTAGTGATTTTGTGTTTTAGCCATATTGGGTGAAACCAGCATTAAGTGGCCAAATTTTGTGTTTGGTATATTTATATATGTTTAAATAATCAATTAAGTATATATTGGTTCATTGAACTTAGTTCAAGCCTCAAAATAGGTTAATAATATAAGTTATGAGTTTTGGGTACTTGGATGTTTGAAAACCATTTTAAAAACTGACTTTTGCATTCGAGTATTTAAAATTCTAATGACAGGGACATGTGCACTGCGGCACATTACTCGCAAGCTATGGCACATTGTATAATGGCCGAATTGGCCTTTCTATGCCAAATACCGCGGCGCATGGACTGCGAGCCACAGTGCATGTATTAGAATATTCAAAAATAATATTTTGGCCCTATTTTCAAGTATTTTGCTTCTCAAAACTCTTCCATGCTTCCCATATTTTTATATATTATTAAGTTCGAGCTCAAGCTACCTATTTGAAAGGTTTTCATAGGATTCTAAATATTTCAAATTATTTCTAAGGATTATTAGCTTTACCTCTTCTGTATTTCACGGTGAACTTAAGAGTAATCTATAACTCCTAATTATAATTATTTTTTTTAATTGTGTGGTGAATTTTGATAATGTCAAGGTAAACATTACACCTACATAACTTGAATACAAAAAGCTAACATACTTTATTTAGAATTTTACTATTAAAGATAATTCATGGTAGAAAAGTCCTAGAAAATTGATGTGCAACACAAGTTCCTTCACATCTATTTTCTTTTTTCCCCTTTTATGTTTGACTTTCAAGCATCTAAAATTACTTAGCATGTATTAATTATTATTTATACATATTTATGCATATCAACCATTTTAAAGAGATTCTATTTCTAACTAAATTTGATTCGATGCTGAAATTTTATTTTTTATGAGGATTATATAATTTAATGTTGCAATGCTTTGTTCAAGTGCTAAAAGTAAAAGTCTTGAGTTTAATATTGTAAGTTAAAAGTGAAAGTAATGCAACCTTGAGTCTTGATCTATTTTTATTAACCCTTACAAACAGAGCTTTCTCAGTCATTTTTATTGCTTTGAATCTAACTGCTGAAAGTATTTTGCTACTATTTTCCTCTTAGTTGTGCCTACAATCTTTAACAGTCTTGATGAAATTATTTAAGGATTATTATTGTTCTTGTTGTTACTGTTATAGTATTGATTGTATGGCATTAAGGATCAAAATATGATAGGATTGTGCCACAAGCTGAATTTTTCTTTGATTACTTTAAATGTTGCATATTTGCACACTATTATTTTTGCAGAATCTTTTGGAGACCCACCTTATATGAGACTCTTCTTACGAGAAGGACTCTTGTTCACCTCTTTAGGAGGACTTAGGATGAAAGTAATTGCCCAAAGTTGGTCAAGAACTATGTTGAAGTTGTATCATTAGAAGCCCTATTATCACCAACATCATTGCCTCCATTATCAGCTTTAACATTATTCTCATTGTTTGGTTCTACCCATACAAAATTCATGTCATTTTGGTGTGTTTAACTTTGGTGCTCTTGCAAAGAGCCTTGACTAATATTTTTTGAACTCCTTAGCTACCTTGTAGCTCATGATGGTTGGCATTGGGCCTCTCATATAAGCTGGAGTTGTAATATCCTCATTCTCTAACCACGATTAACTCCAAATCTCAATTAAAAGATTGGATTAAGATAAAAATAAGTTTACCTTAGGGAGTGAGTTTATGAAATGTGATATCTGTGATAAGGCTAAAATACTAATGCAAGTAAGAGTTGGGCATATTGTGTGATATTTATGAATTATTTAATGAAAAAGGTACTTGAACTCCCCCTTCTCTTTGGGTAAATTTTATAGAATCTCTTTGTTTTCTAATTCCTTAGCAAATGTACTAATTCTTGAAATGATTCCATGCTTTCACATAATTGTAAACTCTGATTTGTTTCTTTAAAGACCATTAGAAATGGTTTTAGTTTCAAAAACTTGGGATCCTAAATATTATTTATATTTACATTAAAATGAATTTAAATAATCGTGGTTTAGAGAATGAGGATATTAATAGTTGGCAATTCCAATTATCATACATAAAGACTCAACATACAAAGGCATATTAATAGGATCACAGTCTTAAGCCTCTAGTTGTTTTCCTCTGTTTGGTTCTCTTAAGTTATTTTCTGTAATATTGAAGATAATAGGGTGAGTATAACTACTTAATAACCAAGGTCTAGCTACTCATACTAATGCATGTCAATTAATTTAAATGTAAGTAGATTGTTCTTTTGAACATAAAATTCACATTTTCAAACATAAATGCACATGCTCAAAAGATCATGATTAGTGAGCACTATTTTATACAAGAGAATAACTAATAATATAGTCTATTAACATAATTTCTCATGGAACCAACTTTTACTCACATTTATTAATATTAGGGTCACAATACATATAACCATGTGCCCTGTTTCACTATATGCATGGTCACACATTCTTTATATCCTTCTTATTCCTCTGACATAAAATTGTGAGCCATAACATACTAAGATAGTCTATAATACAGGACTTTCCTAGCCTAAACATGATTTTTCCTATTTTCTCACACGATGGGGTATCATTTTTCCTAGACTAGCTTCCTTGTTAAACCAATGGCTAGTTAATTAAGTTTGGATCCCTCGTTGAACCAGTAGGACATTATGTATATAAACAATCAAAGCAAGCCATCAACTCGAATGGAAGCCCTGCCACATGGATTTAAAAATTTACTCCTCTACCTAGGCGAACTCTTGCCTCTCAAGATCATGCAATGCATATTTATGCAATAATTCATAAAACACAAGTATTCACTATGTAAGCATGCATAACAACATCATTGTACCCATTTCCCATATGATAATCAAATCAAGACACATAATACAATCATTGAACTCCTCTTACTCGTTGAACTCCTCAAACATGCTTGTTATTGAACTCTACAATAATATGCACATTTATTGAACTTCTCATAGTACACACAATCATATAACTCCATTCACACATAGTCATTGAACTCCATAACATAAACATTTATAAAACTTCCTCAAACACAATTTTCATTAAACTTTTCACTTTTCAAATCATTGAACTTCATTAACTAACTACCTTAAAGTGTAGGAAGCTTACCTTTAGTGTTGGTGGGCTTCAAAACACTCCTAATGGTCAATTTCCTCAAGCCCTAGCACAGTTCTTCAGATGCTCTCAAATTTCTCCCTTTTCTTTCATTTTCATGAACTGTAAATAGACTTATTTCTACAAAAAGGTGTCCATATGCTATAACAGATGCACAATGTGCCATAACGCATGGCACAAAGAGGAGTATTTCTGTCATTATATCTTACACGCTTAGCACTTTTAGATTGGGATATAAGGATTATGACATTGATCTTTTACAATTTGCATATATCCTACTCTCCTTTAGTAATGCCAATTGTGAGGCCACATCTTTAAATAAAAATAGAATAGCCATATCCCTAAACTAATACTTCACAAGGTGCCAATAGTCATCATCAGGAAATATGGATAGTAACATGTCTATCTACTTATCCTTTAGATAGAAAATTCCATACAAAGCCATACAAATTAGCTATATTATGGAGATTGATGGCTCTCAGTAAGAACTTTATAAAGTATCTCATAGATGTGTCTTTTGCTAAATTATAATTGTAGAGTTCTTGGAGACTTTCACATATTGTGTCTTCATCATAGTTAGCTAAAGGAATGACCAAGTCGGTGTTCTCTAGTTGGAAATGTAAAAGCATTGTAGGAATCTCCATTTCAACAATTTCTGACTCCTCACCCTCCTGGATTTCATCACCTTCTTCCATTTTATTTTTGTCTCCTCCTCCTCCTCCTCATCCACCTCCTTTTCCAGGTATTCAACAATTTTTGACTCCTCATCCTTTTGGATTTCATCACCTTCAATCCATTTCATTGTTGTCTCCTCCTCCTCCTCCTCATCTACGTCCTCCTCTAGGTATTCAATAATTTTTGACTCCTCATCCTTTTGGATTTCATCACCTTTCTCCATTTCATCATTGTCTCCTCCTCCTCCTCCTCCTCCTCCAGGTATTCAATAATTTCTAACTCCTCATCCTCTTGGATTTCATTACCTTCCTCCATTTTGTCATTGTCCCCTCCTCCTCCTCCTCCTCCTCCAATTGTTTTTGTTGTTGTTGATGTTGGGATACACTAAAATCTCGATCTGTTACAAGACTAGGGTGTTCTTTTGTTGTAAGACCAACATATCCTTCTGTTTAGAATAGATACCCATATCCTGCCATTATAAGAGAGTCTCATGTCATGTAGGGAACTGCATATCCTCTTTCGAACCATAAAAGCACATACTCAAATCCTCTGTCATAGCCAGATGTGTCAAAATGCATATCGTCTACTTAATCTGACTCCATGATTGCTTTTTTGGAAGAAGAGTGGTGAGGGTCATTTACCCTGTCATGGTCACTTTCTTCTTAAAGGTATTCAAATTTCTCAGTATCAAGTGAAGTAGGGTCAGGGCCTTCATCTGAATCTATCTCTTTTAGCCAACATGTGGTTTTAGTTGTGACTATTTCTCTAGGTGCTTGACAAGATGGACTTACCCGTTCAGGCCATAATCGTATAGCAAGCATTGTCCTAGCTTTCCTACTATTTGGCATAAATTGGTCTAAATAGTAGTTATTTCATTAGAGTCATCATTGTTATGTGTTCTCTTACTATCACCTTCTGAATACATTATTTTTATCATGAAATTTAACCCAAACCCAAGTTCATTATACTAAATTTTCAAAAAGGGTTGAAATTATCTTATTAGTTCTAAACTTTTTCTATAGCAAAGGCTTCATCACTAAATTTTGCTAGACCTAGATACCAAAAATGTAACATTTTATTTATAGGAATCATTCTCATATTCTCATATCATTTGGAAAGGTATTAAGGCTTATACTTATCAAGAATCACTAAAAATCATAACTTTCAAAACTCTACTTTATTATTAAAAATTCTAAAATTTCTGGATCAATGTTGAAAACTCATTTTTGCTTGATTCTTGGCTTACTTTAAACCTTAAAGAGTCCTTCATTTGAAAACAAATATGAAACTGGGTTCTAACTGGCCCAATTCATAGAATAGAAGGAGGGGTGAATGTGTGCATGTTTGTGGAAGGGGTAAATGTCTATTTATAGAGTGGAAGGAGGAGTCATTGTCTTCATAGTCAATCTAATCACATGTTAGCTTCTTTTTATTATTATTTTTATTTAGTAATGTGAAGAGCTTCCTATTATATTCTTATCTTTCTCATTCGCATGCCACTTGTTTTAGGTTAGGAATGATATCTTATGGTATAATTAGGATTTATGCCATTTGTTCCCTATTTAATCCTTATTTTATTTATCCCTTTAATTTGACCATAATTCTTATTGTACTCATTATAATTCCCTTGTCATTCTATGCCTTATTCATATTCTAATTTCTTGGCCTAATTTAATAATTAAACATTGAGTTTAATTATAACTTATCATAATTTTTATACATTATTTAGTCAATTAATATTCTTTATTTGAGTGTTATCTAAACAAATATTAAATTTTATATACCCAATTTCTTGAGAATATACTCTTATTATAACCATCATCATCATCATTTTCTAAATTTCCATCTAAAATAAAATTTATAAATAATTTATCCTCTTATGATCATTGAGGCAGCGCAAATATATTGATAAGGAGTGTGTTAATATTATTTTAAGGTGTAAAGATGACACTTTATATTTCTCTCATTAAAATATAAATCAACTTCTCACATTTCTATAAAAAATATTATTGATGAATTAATAGCATTAATATTTTATGCTCTATCCTCTCTAGGCTTTCTGACTCTATTTGATGCCAATATAAACCTAAGATGTACTCCATCCGTTCAAAAATATAAGGCATTTTTAATCGAATCTCATCTCTAATAAAGTAGTTTCTTGTCTTTAAAATATCAAATCTTTTCATATTTATCCCCATTTAATAGGGTGCTTCATCCTAAAAAATATAAAATAAACTATTCGACGGGGGCACTTTTTTTTTTTTAAAAAAGTGATGATTATATCTTAAAAGACTGAAAATGTCTTAAATTTTTAAACATATAAGTTCTCAAAAAATGCCTTGCATTTTTAAATGAAGGGAGTAACTACAATTATACTCCTTTTGTTTCTATTTATAAGAGAAATTACCACTTTTTGCTTGCTTTTTTATATAAGCAAAATCACATATTTCAATAAGCATTTATTATACATTTTTTAAATCACCCCTCATAATTTACATTAATGAGAAATAATTAGTACATGATTATATTGATTAACATTGGACATTTTTAAATTGCACCTTTCATGTGAGCCTTTTTTTGTTTTTGTTGATGAGCAACAATGCATTTAGTTATTAGGGAAAATGACAATTAAGACCCCCTAAAGTTATTAACTATACTTAAAAATCCTAAATTATTAAAATTTTAATAATTAACATTGGCCCTTACTTAGTTGTGCTATTGGTATCGAGAGAGGTGACAGGCTATATAGAAGGTTTATAAAAGCCTTATGTATAATATTTTATGGTAGCAATGAACTCTTGCTATCCAACAACCACAACAACATCCAATGCCAGAGCAAATAATTACTTTTTTTTTAAATGGAATGAGAATAAATGGGGATATTATTAACATTAAATTTCAATATGGCCAAGGCATTCTTAGCCATAATGATTTTGGCTATTTTTGAGGTAGTTGCACGACAACAATTATGATCCTGAATTAGATATGATAGTATTTATTGAAATATTACTTTAATGTAAGTATATCACATATGAGAGAAGGGAAAATGATGATAATGTGTATATTTTTTTATTTGTGTTTATTTCTTAGGTACATAATTTTTATTAATATATATTAGATTAAAAGACGTTTAAAATTATTATTTGTCAAGTAGGAGGGATAGAGTACAAAGATGACCCAATACAGTAAGTCTATATTAAGGCCATCTACCTAAATAGAGGGCACTTAAAATCAGAAAGCTCATCTTTCAGCCTGTGCAGCACTTAAACAGTCTTCTTGAAAGATGCTAAGTAAGCCTAATTTGTTTAAGAAGGAGGATGCTTGGCTAAGTTGAGAAAAGAGAAAGCATGAGAGCAAAAGATAATTGAGAGAGAGCTTGGGGAATGTGAGAGTTGTATTTCTTGAGAGCTCAAGGATGAGAGAAACTCAAGGATGGTTTACGAATGAGCAGGAGTGAGGTATTTATAGACCTCTTCTTAATTCTAAAAGATTCCCACCTCCTTAATGGATGGTGGAGATTAAATTGATCTTATGGCTATTGTCGATCTTATAGAGTTCACTTATAGATATTTACAATAAATATCTAAATATTTACATGAAAGTGTTTAGAGACTATCTTAAGACACGGAACATTCTGGTGTATCCTAAAATATTCTAGATATCTGCACATCCTTCCATAAGCTTCTAGAACCTTCTAGATTCTTCCAAATTGATCTAGATATTTCTAGATTATTCTAGATGGTTCTAAAACATTCTGGAACGTTCTACATTCCTCTTGAATGTCTTGAAATACTCTCTTAAGGTTACCCGAGAGCCTTCTGGAAGGTTTTGGAGCATTTTGAACCACTTTAATCTCATGAAAAATCATAGATCGTAATACCAAGCTCAATACTCTTGGCTCGAGAGAAATAGAAGCTAACTCAAGAACAAAGTAAAAAGTTACTTTTGATTGTTTATACTTTACACATTATTCAGCATTATATAATATGGAAGTAATAGACAAGAGTAAAAAGTGGTCAATGAGAGAAGGCCAATAAAATAGTTGATAAGATCTGCTGTATTATAAAGTACTCATTTCGCCAATGAAATCAATCAAGGTTCCTCATTTCTCCTCCTTTTTCACTAAATAAAATAAAATATTTAAAAATAGAGAAAGGGAGGGTCAAGCAAGAAAGGACAGACGACAAGCACTAAGGCCTAAACTAAGAAATAAAAATATGGTAGAGAGTTTTTAATTTTATTTTTTAAAAATTGCAAGGCGAAAATTATAAGTTTGGATTTCTTAAAGTGCTTCAAAAAGATTACCCAAATTATGTTGGTGTCGATGACCACCATAGATTTGGCCTCAGGAATAGGGAAGGCATGTGCTTTACAAAAGAAAGCAAGTCCTAATACAACTTTAAAATTATCTATAGGGACTATAGTAAAGTCTATTATACCTTGCCAGTCACCAATCTTCACTTTCACAACCTTAGTGATCCCAATAACTTGTTTTATAGGGTAATTTACTGTCATAATGGTGCCTTCTCTCTTATTGAGTTAGATGCCTAATCTCTTCGCTTCCTCGACCTCTATGAAGTCGTGGGATGCTCTTGTGCCGAGCATAGTAGAGGCAGACTTGCCTTCAATGGCAAGATTAGCATAAAGTAGACCCTTCTCTTCCTTCTTAGATGGAGAAAAGAGTACAGTCAGTGTATTCAAGTATTGAAGGGAACCAAGGTCAACCTATTGTTCCTTGTCCTTCATTTCAACAACCAAGGCATTCATTGCCTTGGGATTGGGACAATCGAGAGTCCAGTGTGGACTATTACATATAAAACATGGCTTTAGTAGCTTCGAGGCATCATGCTTGGTTAAGAATGGTTTATCCTATTTAAAACTTCTACTAAAGGTTTTTTTCTACCATGGTCAAAGCTTTTCTTCTGTCCTCCTTTGCCTCCCCTACTTTTACTAGGATTAGGCTTTTTGGTCTTTGTAGAGTAGTCAATTAAAGACTCAGTAGCTGTAATGGCTGTATCTAAAGTCTGCACCTTGCATCTGTCGAGCTTTTCTTTGGGCCAATATTTAAGCTCGTCCATAAAGTAGAAGAAAGCCTCCTTATTGGACAGGTCCTCGAACCCGAGCATGATAATAGTAAATTCTTTAATGTAGTCAGGAATACTACCAGTTTGTCTTAACCTTCAGAGCTTGCCTTGAGCCTCCCTCTCAACATTGTAGGGAACAAAGTGTTTGTGGAGTTCTGACTTGAACAGCTCCCATGTCTTAAGAGTGCAAATGCCCTTCTCTTGCTCGGCATGCTTTCTATGCCACCATAATTGGGTTTCATCTCGAAGAAAAGTTAAAGCATTGTTAATTTTGATTAAGTCATCAATCACTCCCATAGCCTTGAAGTATTATTTTAGGCCAAAGAAAAAGTTCTCCACAATTGTTGCATTATGAGCCCTATTGTACATTGCTGGTTTAGGCACCTTTAATCCTCAAGAATTGGTGTTTGAAGTACTATCACTAATAGGGCTACTTGTACAATGATGAGATTCCCATTTATGGCGAATCTCATCCACGAGTATTGTAACATCTTAAGTTTTTTTATTAGTAATTATCAGTATTTTCAAAGGTAATTTGGTCAAATTAGATAAATTTTTGATTTAGTGAGGGTTAAGAGAGACTAATATGGTTTTTGAATCCTTAAACAGCCTTAGAAGAGGGCTAGGTCAATGTTCAAACGGGCTATGGCACAAAAGGAAGTTTAAAATACTGTGAGACTTTTTGTGTCATATGCCGCGGTGAGGGTGTCGATGCACCGCAACGCACGTGCAAAATCAATACTTATTAGATCGGGAATCAGACTCGAAAAACAGAAGAGAAAAAGAGAGATAATGAGAGAGCGATAAAGGAGAGCTTATGGTCTGCTAGGGTAGATCCCTAGGCTACTTTGAGGGCATTTAGAGTTTGAATCACCATTGGGTAAGTTGTACATTCCCTCTTCTCTCTCTTTTATGAAAAAATCTAAACATTTTGGGTAATGGGGGCTTTGATTTTGGTTTCCTTAGGTTTAGACTGAACCCATTAGTTTATTTAAGATTTTAGAGAGTAAATCAAGCTTCTAACCTTAAGTTTATGAGTTTTGTGGTGATTGAGAATTTTTAGTAAGGGTTTGAATAAACCCTAAGTATAATTTAAGGATTCTGAGATAATGTTGGACATTGATTAGTGAATTTAGTGTGTTGGGATGTTTAATAGGATGGTTAGAGTATTTGGGTATGGTTGATGTTGTGAGAAAGAGGAAATTGGATGTTATAAGCACTTAAAACCTAGAGAATTTAGAGTTGTCCAGAGTGATAATTGATGATTGTCACTTATTGGTGTAGATTGAGCATTGCTCAGGCTATATTGTACGTATAGAACACGTGGAGCTAAAGTTAAGCCATGGTAACCCTTTTTGTGTGATAAAGGGTTGAGGTAACCATATAGTTTATTGTGTTTGTTAACTATTATAATTGTGTATAAGTAATTACAAATGATAATGTTGTGGTTTTGAAGAGTTTTGTGCATAATTAGACATTGTAAATGATTTTAGCATGAAAAATTAATTTGTAGATGGTTATTGATTTTAATTGACATATATATACTATGAATATAAGTTTGTGATATGGAAATGTGATGAAAAGTAGTGAAAATTGTGAAAGAGCATGATCAAAGGGAGGGGTAATTCACCCGAGATATGTAGGGATATATGTGTATGGAGATATGTGAGTGAAAAATTCACATGGTCAAGCTGACACCATAGGACATCCGGTGCAGTATTATATGGGACTATTACCATGGGACATCTGAGTAGTTTGCCAACTCTCTAGTATCCGTTAGGGTGTGGTTAAGAGTTAACGATGCCTCTATCACAAGTGTGTGAAGAGGGAAAAACCATAGTCCGTAGGCGAATTAGATTACCTTTGGCCAAGTATTTCTACCACTGAAAATGTGCTTGGGTCAACAAGTGATTAATTCAGGAGAGCCTATGATTTCATGTTGGGGAGCATTGAAGGTTTGATGGTTAGATGATCATGCTAGTATGAAACTACGTGTGTTGTTGTGAAAAGATACACTTATCTCTTAATTAGGGTATACTTGTTATTACTATAGCTTTGATACTTTTTCATGGTTATTTGTGATAATAAACATTTGATGAACTATATCGGTTACTGAGATGTTTATCTTACCCCGTGGTTGTATTTTTACAAGTGACGGCTCCAGTAGGGACAAGGAGAAGGAAGGAGCATTGGAAGAGTGAAGAGCATCATTGTATAGCTCTTTCCTTTCTCTTTTTAGGTATTGTAATGAATATTATTACTAAATATTACCAACTTAGGAACATAACATTATTTGGATACTACTTGTGTGAATCTTGTGATAAGTGTGTATATCTTGGTCTAAGATTGATGTTATAGATTAAGTGTGTGCTTGGCCAAGTTGCTTGCATGTGATATATATATATATATATATATATAAGTGTTTTGGTGTGCCAAAAATGACCAAGTGTCATGTGTGTTAGAATTTATCTACCCATTCATGTTGTTATGAATTCAGGTTTTAATGATCATTTTGAATGAAAATGCTCAATTGGGTGTTATGATTGAATTTTTATGTGGTGTGTGGTCTATTTGAGGTGGTCAAGGTGTCTCTAGGGCTAATAGCATTTGGTATTATGAATTGGACACCATAGTGTGGGTTTTGTTATGAAAATGAACCATTTTGGGTTCAGGTGTCCATCTTTTAAATGAATGATTGTTTGAGTGTGAGACCAATGTCATTAGCTAGAGGGCTCAAAGAGCTTCGTATGGATATTTGAACCGCTCAAATCGAATGTCGGATGGCAAAACAGCACGCTCCGAAAGTTCAGAGAGAAGCCATGATAGCAATCTACTGTCATGACAGCAGATGTGCACCGTGGTGTGTGATTGTTACACCACGGTGCAAGAGGCCTTGGAGGGATTTGTCCCTCTATGCCATTCTCCATGGCGGGTGAGGCTTGGGCTGTGATGGATGGACCAGTAATTACTAAAAAATGGTGTTTTAAGCCTAATTTTGACGTGGTTCGTTTTCCATGCTTCCGTGCTTATCTAAATTAATTTTTAACCAATGGTCTGACCTCAAAAAATATTTTAGAAAAGGGTTTTTCTTGGGATCCTAATGTTTTAAATTAATTATCTTTAAACACTTGAGTTGTGGTAACTTCTTCAAAGGATTTTATTTTATCCAAGTTATCACACTGATGTTGTGAGTGTTGTTCTGATAATGTTAAGGCGGACATTATAAGCATGCTCTTGCACTTCCATGCCAACAACATTTCCTTCCTTAGTTGCCATTGTACAATACCTTCCTCCAAGCACAACGGTTAAAATGTGCTCTAATACCAACTATCATGGGGCTAGTCTTTTGACCCATACGATACTTAGACACTCTTCTTAGAAGATGCTAAGTAAGCCTAATTTGTTTAAGAAGGAGGATGCTTGGCTAAGTTGAGGAAATGGAAAGCTTGAGAGCAAAAGATAGTTGAGAGATATCTTAGGAAATGTAAGAGTTGTATTGCTTGAGAACTCAAAGATGAGAAGAACTCAATGATGGTTTACAAATGAGGAGGGGTGAGATATTTATAGACCTCCCCTTGATTCTAAAAAATTCCCACCTCCTTAATAGACGATGGAGATTAAATTGATCCTATGGCTATCATCGATCTTCTAGATTTCTCTCCTAAATATTTATAATAGATATTTACATGAAAGTATCTAGAGACTATCTCAAGACATGTCTAGAACATTTTAGAGTATCCTCGAATATATATATTTCCACATCCTTCTATAAGCTTCTAAAACCTAGATTCTTTCAAATTGATCTAGATATTTCTAGATTAATTGTTCTATATGCTTTTAGAATATTCTAGAACATTCTACATTCTTCTTGAATGTCTTGAAATACTCTCTTAAGGTTACCTAGGAGCCTTCTGGAGGGTTCTAGAGCATTTTAGACTAATTTAACCTTATAAAAAATCAGCGATCGTGACACCAAGCTCAATATTCCTGGTTCAAGAGAAATAGAAGCTAACTCAAGAACAAAGTAAAAAGTTACTTTTGATTGTTTATACTTTACACATTATTTAGCATCATATAATATGGTTCAAGAGTAAAAAGTGGTCAATGAGAGAAGGGCATTAAAATAATTGATAAGATCTCCTGTATTATAAAGTACTCATTTTGCCAATGAAATCAATCAAGGTTGCTCGTTTCTCCTCCTTTTTCACTAAATAAAATAAAATATTTGAGAATAGGGAGAGGGAGAGTTAAGCAGGAAAGGACAGATGACAAGCACTAAAGCCTAAACTAAGAAATAAAAAGATAGTAGAGAGTTTTTAATTTTATTTTTTAAAACATAAAAATGTAAACTTTTAAAAATATCCTTCACTTAATAATATATTTGCGAAGGAATATCAAAAAGAAAATATAATAAAAAAAATTGATATTAAAACTATTATTAATAAAATTTAATTTTTATTAAATTCTCTTGTATTTGAGACATTACTTCCAAATATTATTTTATAAACTGGAAAGAGGGAGGTATTTTATTATTTGCACACATACATGTGTACATTATATAACATTACAAGTTTATTGTGTGCGTGTGTGTATTTTATAATATTAAATATTAAATAGAGGGAGAAAGAAACTCATAAATGTTAGACATGTTAGAGATGCAAAGGGGAGCATGGCATGGAATAAAAGAAAAAATTATCATTTGTCAAATCAAAAGCAGCGGGAGAGACTAGAATAGAGAGACAATACAATAATGTAAATCTATATTGAGACTATCCATTCAAATATGGGGTTGTATCAATCACAATAAAAATTGTGAAAATAGCAAGCATTGCATGTGAACGTGGTAATTATGATAATAACCAATACACAGATTAGTGACCATCACTTTGCTTGGGGTTTTCACGATTCTCTACATGCCAACTTTGAATTTGGTAACTATACTTAGTACAGGTATTAAGTGCCTATATCATTTGAATTACTAAAATTCAGATCAATGGTTTTAAATTTATACTTTACTTGAAATAAATGAATACGTGAATTTATTTAAATTGTTGATCTAAATTTCAACTGTTTAAAGAGTATAGTTACTTAATGCTTGTACTAAGCATGATCACTTAATACTTGTACTAAATAAAGTCATTGAATTCAAATCCTGTCAATGTTGATTTCTTCTTATTTCATACGCAGGCAATTGTCCTACTTTAGGCTTGTTTTGGGCTCCTGATCCAGTGTACTCCACTTTATGCTTGATTTCTCCCCCATTTCAACTTCTTTCCTCATGATTTCCATAGATGAGCCAAGATATTATAACATGATACATTTTAAAACTGAACATTGAGTGCTAATATGTAATAGGGCTATCATTATGGCATCTTTTCATGGGTCACATAATCTACAGTTAAAAGTAATAAGAGTTTATTTTAAAATTAATTGATAAAATTTAATAACAAAAAGTTAAAGTTTTTTCAACAAAAAATAAAAGAAAACTAACAACAAAATTCTGCATGATTTTTCTGTCTTTATAGTATATCTATACATTATAGTATTATATTTATCAGTTTATATACTATATTTTTTATTATTTACCAAAGTTATTATTTTAGGATTAAGGTTTAGAAATAAATAATAAAGGAAACGATAGCAATTAATGAAAAACAAAAATGAAGATGGTGATAAAAAATTTAAAAGACCAAATAGATTAGTCTCTTATTCTATATTGAGCTTCCCGAATCTCATCTTTGTAAAAGTGTGCTTTTTATGGCCTACTTGTAATTTTTTGCACCACAAAGAGCTCTGAAGCCTCAAACTTGGTGTTGCACGTCTTTTTTAAAATCAAATCTGACAGGTCGAATAGTTTAACAACGTCCCGCGTGTGAAAACCACAAGTTTGGGTGTTGTGGATAGAATTACATTTTTGTTCGTGCATGGACGAGGGTTGTGGCGGGATAAATTTCAATCCTTGTTTTCATCCGCGCTCGAACATATTGACTGGCATTTCTCTGATTGTGGATGTATCTCAACGAGTGTCAATTTTCTGCCCATCTAATCGCAGCTGTATTCTTTTGATGCATGGCATGTCTCCCCTAATCGAATGCTTGTTGCCTATTTGATATCCATAACATGAAATTTTCTATTTTAACCACAGTTTTTGGTTCTTTTGCTTTTCTTTCTTGCATTTCTCCCAATATTGAATCCTTCCTTATAGCATAGGCATATTGTTATGGTATTGACTAGGGGAGCAAGATCGGATTTTGTTATGATTAAAAAAGAATACCCCATAGGAAGGTGAGTGCAGATTGGATCAAGCCAAGACCAGAGAATTGATTTGCCCATACAGTATTAGCAGCGTGCTTGACTTATTTTAAATTTTTTAATGGGCTCTTCCCATCATTGCCATTTCTTCTCACGAATTGGCAGAAAAGCTTTAGTGTCAACCCAATCTCAGCTTATTATTTAAAAAAAATATTGACATGAGATTTTCCTGTCTTTTTCTCGAATAAGTTTATTAGCTCAGGTAGATGCCTCATGTAAATTTATTTTCTTATCAATGATCATCTTTAAAGCGATTCTAGTTTAGTAAATAATTGAGACAATAAAAAATTTGCACGAATCAATTCTAAAAAGCTAGCCAAGGATAGAGTACGCGTTTCCTTGTATCCTTGCAAACCACGAGTTTTATTGTTCCAATTAAACTAACGTCCACAAGATATAATAAATTAATAATAATAAGATTTTTGTTTAATTATTTTGAGATCAATGTGCATGGTGAATAAAAGTAATTGAAATTTAACCTTTATTGGTCACAGTCACATTACTTTTTATAGAATATTTAAATATAGTTGAGTCATTTTAATGCCGTGTCTTTCTAGAATAGCTTGTTTTGACTTTGCTTTTTTAGCTTGCAATGTGACCTAGCATACAGGCTCTATCTTAATGGCTTGCATCTATACCCCCAATGGTTTGGGCTCTTCATATTGCTTAGGTTTCATTGGGTAATATTGATATGGGCTTGTATGTGTCATCTCTATGTCACTTTCATCCTTCAACAACTGGTCTTGTGTCCTATTTGTTATGGATTGGTCCTCTATTTATAATAACAGAGCTTCAACAGTTGCTTCCATGTAATTTGGAATGTTCTTTTGAAATATCAGGAATTGGCTATACACGGTCCACTTCAAAGCGTGTGTTATCATTTAATTGATAGCCCATGTCTTTAAGATATTTAGGACTAATGGCCATTCCTTTATGAGATTTAGGGCCATTTGAGATTGTGCTCCTATGTACCAATGGTCTAAGGAGTGAGTCCGCAACTAATGGGATTTTGGTGTGCTTATCTGGTTGAGCCTTTCTCTTGAGATTCAGGCTAGCCCTTTTGTTTAATTAAGTTGCTAATTGGGCTTGACTCTTTAGTTACTTGGTTCACATGAGCTTATGGCTCTTGGTAATTGATGTTTCGATTATAGCCCAAACAAATATACATTTTTTAAATATATCAATTTTTATTGAAAGTATATCTTTTCTAAAGTGCAATTGGGCATAAAACATGAGTGCATCTTTTAATGGAAACTCATACTTAGTACATCGTGCTATGAGGGAATAGCATATCTTGTTAGATCCAACCTATTAGTAATGTATGATTTTAATGAATAAATGACAATAGTTGGTCCTGTCCCAATTTTAAGGAATAGATGAGTGAGTTGTACAATGAGTAAGGGCCTCAAAATGAGAGAATATTGGGGGTGGACCATTGCAGAGAAGAGGGAGGGAAAGTTTAAGCATGCTTGAACATAGGAACGAATACTCTTTCTCTATTTGTGCAATTTCAAATCACAACTTTATATGTTAAATTCTTTATTTGTTATTGCATTATTGCAAATATAAGAAGAAAAGTTGTGAATATTTAAACAAAAGTTGTGAATCATTTATTTTCAATAAAGAAAATTTAGTAATTTATATAAATTCATTAATGACTAAAAAGTTTCTAAGAACATCTAAGAAATTATGACACTTTGAGTGATCAAATTATTATTTATATATTTTAGATAAATTTTATTATCATTTTTTCTTAAATTTATTTTTTTGTCCATGTCTATTTAATTTTGTCTTGATCACAAAATTCCAAAACATTAGAAGGGGACCCATAGAAGGATTAATAATATTAATTAATTAAAAGTAGAACACTATAAAGGCAACTGTTTATCAACAATGAATTGATAAATTTTACAACTATAGATTGAAGAGAAGAATGGATGGATGGATGGATGGACGCTTGTGTAGATGATACGCTTCAAAGTAACCCCTAGCTGAGGCTTCAAAAATCAAAACATGCACCCCATGATGACTTAGTGGACTATAAGCGTGCCTAGCTTGCACAGCACCCTATGAGCTAAAAAAATTAATAAAAAACTATTGGTTACCTATATATATATCCACTAAACACATAATGCCTCTCATATCTAAACCAATTCCAAAATCAAAATTTTACTTCATTTTATAGTAAAAGATCATATATTTATATACATTATTATAGATATTTTTAAAATATATCAAAATATCTCAAAAAAATAGTTAAATTTTATTTTAATCTATAAAAATATCTCAAAAAATATTGGAGAGCACTTTTAATATCTTTGATTATTGGGAAATTACACCTAGGTCCAACAAAAGAGAATTTATTGCTCAAAGGTCTCATAAAATTCACAAAATACTTTCCAAATTGTAAATGCTTGTTTCTAAGTTGTAAATGTATAGGACTTGAGACTTACAAGTATTTTGTAAATTTTATATTAAAAATGCTTGTTGTTAAGTTGTAAATGAATGTGATTTAAAATTTAGGAGTATTTGATAAATTTAATGAGATTTCTATTCAATAAATTCTTTAATTGTATTTTTTCCTTAGTTATTCCCTACTTTTTATCATAAGGCTATGAATGGTTATTGATTTGGATCATTTATGTTATTGTTCCCCATACATCTTTCATATCCTTTGAACAAATCTCGTTTTTTACTGAAAAAAAGTAAAAACTAGAGTCTACTACTTGGTACAAGTTAGCAAGTGGTATGCTAAAAGAAAGGTGAGAGTGAGTGAAGTGGAAGACTAAAAGAAAGATGAGAGTGAGTGATGTGACTTGATTAAGTTGGGAGAGAAAGAAAAGACGCGAACCACATGACTAAAACATAGGCAAAGGAGATCTAACCAGATAAAAGAACACGTGTTCAAAGGAGGGGAAGGAAGACAGCAAAGGAGGTGTGGCCTGTAGGGCATAGGAAGTAGTATTTGAATCGAAAGGCTATAACAGTATACAATTCTCACTTTCATCAATTTCCTCTCTCTCCTTAGAGGCCCCCTTCTCTCTCCATGCAAGTAATAATTAAAAGAAATAAAATTTATTTTTTATATAAGGGAAAGATAATATTTATTACTCCCTTCCTCTTGTAATACAGAATATTGATTGCTATTTTACTACTCATATTTTTAAAAAAAAAATTAGCACAAATTCTTTTTTAAATTATACTTTTTAATTATACTCTCATTATATATTTTATATAAATACATTAATGATGATAATTAAAATTTTAATATTCAGTTTTTTCATAAGAATAATATATAAATAGAAATATTATTTAAAAAATTGTAATAACTATTCAAAATATATATAAAGTAGAAGTTAACGAATAATTATGATGGAAATAAATTTTTTTAAAGAAGTGAAATATATTGTATCAAATAATATATATTTTTAGTATTATCTTTATTTTTCCAATGTCAATTTCATGTTATGCAATGCGGCATTAGATGTATAAAAAAGGGAAGGACAAAGGCTTGGAGGAATAGATTTTAAGTTAATAGGTACTTTCTCTACCCAAAAATAATTTTTTAATAAATTGAATGTTAAAAAATATAAGACATTTTTAGTCTTTCAAGGTGAAATCTTTACCTTTTTTTTAAAAGTACCCTATTGATAATGACTTAATAGGGGTAAATATGAAAAGATATGATTAGTTTAAAAGTAGGTAAGTACTTTATTGGAGGATAAAATTTAATTAAAGATGTCTTATATTTTGAATGGAAGAAGTATATAAAAGTTTGTACATATAAAAAAAGAAGAAAATAAAAACGATAACAATACAAACTCACTTACTCATTCATTAATTTTAAGTAGAGTGTGAATTTAAAATTATTGATATGAATTTTAACAGTTCAAATAGTACAAATATTCAACGTCTATTTTAAGTATAATTGCTGAATTCAAATTCATTTTTGGCATGTAGAAAATTCTGAGAATCAATCCCAAGCAGAGCAGTGGTCTCTAATTTGTGTATTAGGTACTACTATAATTATCACTTTCACATACAATGCGTATTGTTTTTGCAGCTTTTATTATGATTGAGACAACCTATATTTGGGTAGATGACTATATTTAGTGTATTGGATTGTCTGTCTACTTTAGTCTCTCTCACTTTGCCTTTCATTCCATACCTTGCCCCACTTCCATGTCTAAGTTTCACGTGTTTCTCTTTCCCTCTATTTAATATTTAATATTATAAAACACACACACACACACACACACACACACACAAATAATGCACACATGTAAATGCATAAATAATAAAATACTTTCCTCTTCCCAGTTTATAAAATAATGTTGAAGGTAATGTCCCAACCACTATTATCAGAACCAAACTGAACCGGTCGATTTGACCGATTGGATTGATAATTGTCCGATTACACCCAAAAATTGCTTGTTTTGTGAACTATCCATGAACAAATTAAACCTGCCAAAACTAGTAAAACTGGCGAGAAACCAGTTGAATCGGTCATGTTACTTTTTTATTTCTTTATTTTTAATTCATATTTCTAAAATATAATTTACACATATGTATACCTAATAAGCATTATGAAATAAAAAAAATATAAGAAATATACATGAATTATGTATATATATACATTTTAAAGTTATAAATTATAAATTATGAAATAATTACACATTTTTTATGAAAATAATGTCATAAATTATAAATTATATTGTTTGAAATTTAAATATTTCTTTTTTTAACTATATATGATTATTTCTTTCTACTTTAAACATATAATATTTAAAATATATCAATTCATTTATGATTGGTTGGACTCCGGTTTAGACCACGATCCCACCATTAAATCATGAACCAGTATTTCGATTGATTCAATGATCGGTCTAATTTTCATAACATTGGTCCCAATTTACTTGAACTTCGACTTAGCCCTCCTCTAAAACTGTCCAATGACCCAATAGCTACATTAGTCAGATTTAAAAATAACTACTTATATATGTGACTTAATTGCTAACTAATTATTGTTTAAAAGTAAAAGGCATATTTGTTTTTTGGAATTCTCAATTATTGATTCTCAGGAGAATTCATATACTAAGATTAGATAAAATAGAGGAGAAAGCAATATATTTTTCTTTAAGGATACTAAAATAATTTTTAATATTAATATTTAGTTTTATTTTAAAAACTAAAAACATTTCCATGCAATCATGAGATATAAATCTAGTTCATAATTTAAGATTACACGATTTGTGAATAGATAATGTCACATAAACTTTATACTCTATGTATACATTTGAATCAATTTCTACTCTTATTTATAAAGCACACAATGATACTTGTGCCTAATTTTATATATTTTGTGTATACCAAAAATTTTAAAAATATTATCAAATGAAAGGTATTCTTAAAAAATATAGAAATACATGTATCTATCATTTACAAATGTATTTTTAAATGGAACCTGATTGGGTAATTTATTTTTTTATATATAAAATGCCAAACCTTCTAATTTATATATATATATATATATATATTCCAAATAGATCATTATTATTTCTTCATGTACAGTAAATTTGGTAGGAAAAACCAATCATAACTGCAGTTCTTTTCATGGTTGAAAGCAGGGGACGTTCAAGATATGGAGGTTTTTAGCAGACGCAACAGAAATCAATTGATAAATAAATATTGTGATATGAAAACCGAACATCCAATATTTCATAGGGAGAATGATAAGTAAGGATCTTGTGAGAATATTAATCCTAAATTAGGAACATTAGTACTGAAATATGGTAACAAAAGCACTGAAATTTAGAAATGTCTATTAAAAAATCATAATTTGACATTAACATTCTTACAATAACTTCATTTGTCATTCACCCTATTTCATACCTCAGATTTGTGAGTTAAAAATGGCTTCTAGCTCATCATTAAGCAAACAACCCTTGAATCACTATGAAAAGAAATGTTGTGAGAAGAGTTGAGAATTCTTACCACCTAGATTGGCAAAAGCTATGGTAGAAGATAGATGCCCTAACTACCAAGTAATGTTCTTAGAATTTATTATATTATACTCCATTTAGATTTTGATTAAAAATAAAGATCTTCTATCTATGCCTATAAATTGTCTTGTAGGAAACATGAAGTTGTAATTACTTTGATTGGATTGATGCCTACAATTTTTTTTTTAAATCACGAGAAGGAGGAAGAGTTGATTAATACATGTTTTAGTTTTTCAACAAGACATAAATTCAACTATCACAAAATACACAAAATGCATAGCTGTCACAAAATTCATCATTATTAATCTCTTCATTATGCTGATGTTGAATATTGTTGTGGTTATTGCAGTTGTTGTTGTTGCTACGATTACTGTGGTTGTTGTGTTATAGAAGCTCCTTACTGTTGTGGTTCATTTAGAAATATTACTTGTAAAGCATTTACAAACCATCCATGCAGCTGACTATCGTCCACATCACCAATAGCAGTCAAAAGAGAGAATTCCTGTATAAATTTATATAAAAATGGTGATTGATGGAGCGTTCTCTCTCTTTCCCTAAGTCTAGAGCTTTCTTGAATGAAAAATGCTAATCAAAAGTGGAAGTTATGTTTTAGATTCAGACTTATCTCTATTTTTTAGGGCAAAATGGTAATTTCATTAAAAACTAAAGTGAAAAAAAATAAGAAAACTTCTCTCTTGCATGCACAAGATTTGAATCAAGAACTTATGGATGAGTTGTCAATACAATCACCACTAAACCAACATTCCTTCTTGTTATATTTACTCAAGAACTAATACAAATACACTTAAAATACAATATCATATATTTTAATTTTACTTACAAATCTTGGGTTATTACATGATAAATGTATGAAAAGATGTAAATTTCCTGTATGTACTTTACCTTTTGATGTGAAAATTTCTACTCCTGCTAGTTTGACTGTAAAGATTGCTAAGGCATGTCTAAATATAGAGGTTGAGTATAAGGGTCGAAAACCCATCATAGACCTCATTTGTTTGTCTTTGTTTGGGATTGAGGTTATTGTGAGGATGGATTGGTTGTCTACAAATGGAGTTGTGCTTGATTGTCAGAAAAAGATTGTGTCACTCTCAGCTCTTACTGTAACCCCTGTAGAGTCCTAACGTCCTATACTATTATTTGCAGCTTAAGTAGAACAACGTATAAAAAAGGGTTATCAAGCTTTTATGGTTTTCTTCTCAACCATAATAGAGATTGAAGAAGGTGTGGATCAAATTCAAGTGGTAAGAGAATTCCCTAATGTCTTTCCTACTAAAGTAATTGGTTTACCTCTAGAATAGGAGGTTGAGTTCTTGATTGACCTTGTACTCGATACGGGGCCTATTTCTAAGGCACCTTATAGGATGTCTCCATTAAAATTGGCTGAGTTGAAGAAACAAATTGAGTATTGCTCATATGATGGTCAAGGAACATAAATTATGGAGTAGTTTTCATGCAGAAAATGTAAAAGTAGTTGAGAATTGCTTGGATGCTCTACAAATTACTAAGTTTGAGAACAATTTTTTAGGGTGAAATCAGAGTTGCTCAGCAGAAGGATGATCATATGAGTAAGATCAAAGCAAAGGTTAGTAATGGAAAGGCTGAAGATTTTGATGTAATTAATGATAATGTCATGAGATATAAGGGTAGAGTGTGTGTAGCTAATGATACTTGATTGAAAGATATCCTACTTGAGAAGGCCCATTAGAGTAGATACACCATTCACCCAGGAGCAAATAAGATGTACTATAACTTGAGATATGGTTAGTGGTGGCTAGGAATGAAGAAAGATGTAACTGATCATGTGACTTATTGTTTGACTTGCCAGAAAGTCAAAATTCAATATTAGAAACTGGTTGGAATGCTACAATCCCTTAATATCCTAAAGTAAAAATTGGACAGCATTTCTGTAGACTTCATTATAGGATTGCCTTGAAGAGCTTCTAGTCATGACACTATATGGGTAATTGTGGATGTACTCACCAAATCAGCCTACTTTTTAGTTACCAATATCACCTATCCTCTTAAGAAATTAACCGAAAACAATATAAGCGAAATGGTGAGATTGCAAGGAGTGCTGACTATTATTTTATTTAACCGTGATCTAAGGTTCACATTGAACTTTTATAGGTCATTTTAGGAAGCCATGGTTACTCATTTAAGTTCTAGCACCGCTTACCACCCCTAAACGGATAGGCAAACAGAGTGAACTATTCAGACTCTTGAAGATATGTTAAGGGCCTATGCCATTGAGCTTAAAGGTAATTGAGATAGTTACTTGTTGTTAGCTGAATTTGCCTAAAATAATAGTTTTCACACTAGCATCTAGATGGAACCTTACAGAGCTTTATATAGAAGAAATGTAGATCACCCTTTTATTAGAAAAAATTGAGGATAGAATTGTTTTGGGGCTAGACATTGTTGATAAGACTACCTGAAAGATTACTTTAATTAACTAAAAGGTACTCACAGCTCAAACTAGGTAGAAGAGTTATATGGATAAGAGGAAGAGACCACTTGAGTTTGAAGTAGGCGACTATGTTTTTTTAAAAATCTCTTTAATAACTAGTGTTAGAGGAGCAATTAAGGCTAAGAAGTTGACTCCTAAGGTTTATGGGACCTTTTGAGATTTTATAGAGAGTTGGACTAGTAGCATACAAAGTTGCATTACCTTTAAGCTCTTTCTCACTTCCAACTATTTGTGCTTTGCCTTAGTTAAATTGTATTTCTTGCGGTGTTTAATATAATACAACGTCATTTGAACCTAAAATTTAATAAACCATTTAAAACCCCTCGAAACCTATCTCACTATAGTTTTGACATGATCTATTGGTCCGATCAAAATTTAGACACCTAAATATAAAAAATCAATTTTTTAAAAAAAATTTGCATAACTAAGCGCTCAAATTGATTATTTTCTTTCATTAGACCACCCAAGGCCTTGAATCAAGTCCAAAAAGACTTGAGACACTTGATTGACCACATTATATCACATACACATGCCTATACCAAAATTTGATCCCTCAACAACCAATTTCCACATTTCACAGTTTCATACAATTTGCCAATTCTTAGCACAACTTGGTCCACTTGGCCTTTTTCTCAACATATTCATGTACATTTACATTCATAACATATTTACAATACAATCTTAGCTCCAATTACTCATTTCATCATAATTTCATAATTAGGTTTAAGATTCACTAACATCAACAACAATTTCAACATAATAATACTCAAATCCTAGCCCTTGATTCAATTCATTACATATACATATAATTGGGCTAAGATTTCACAAAATCACTACTAAAATCATGCATACAACCCTATGGCAACTCATTTATATATATATACACAAGTTTCTTAGTTCATTACACAAACTCAGAGACTTCCATGACAATGATACTACTATACCGGTCCTATCTCTCTTTTCCCTTGCCCTAATCACTGCTAATCCTATAAAAATCTTAGTAACAAAATAACTCACTCCTATTGACTATCACATGCAATAATATAAAAGTAAAGCATAACATACCATTTAATATAACATGTCACATATTTCATTTTCAATTCTCAACCACATATATCCATTCACCACTTTCTCATTCACAATATATAACATCACATAGCATGATTACTACCGACTAAACCTCCAAATTACCCCGACATGAAACTATAAGCTCACCTTAGACTAATGTACACTCTCATTGGCTCTGAGCTCATCGGTGGTAAAATCACATAGCCAAAAGTGTTCTATCTTAATTTTGAACTATGGTTTCCCCCAATACACACAATGAGGTGTTGTTGACACCAACACCGTCTCACACAGATACTAAGGAGTCTCAAATCTCTAACACTACATCTCAATAGGCACTGAGGAGATTTTCTCCAACACTGTACTTTAAAAGGTACTAAGAAGTTATAACTCTCCAACATCGTATCCCATCGAGTACTAAAAAGAATATGCCATATGGTCTTATCACCACCTCTCTACTCGGGTGAACTTCTACCTTTATGATCATGTTTTTTGAACCATTCAAGATTCTCATTTACCACTTTATATACTTTCTCACATTTAACATATAAATATTATATGCCATTTAAAATCACTTATTTTAATGCATTATTTTAGTCAAAAACTATTTCATGCAACAATCACGCGATGTTATAAAACATGCTTGGTTCAAAAAAAACACTTTTATGCATTGCCTAGCAAACTCACGCACAGTTACAATAAATAGTCAAACAAAGGAAGTTATTCGACTATCTCAACTCTTGTCACTATAAAGGTTACTCATGAATTTCAACCACCACTATAGTTTATCTCAAGCTTTTTTTTCTCTACTCACACGTCTAATATCCTAATTTGAACACATTTAGCACCTTTTAGTCATTTGGTTCATTTTGACCAAAAACTCATATTTACTACCTAAGATTATATTTATCCATAAACTCTTTTTTATTTATCCATTTTAGATCTATTGCTACTTGATTACTATTTTACATCACCTTAACCAGTCTTATTTCGTTCAAATTAGATTTCTGCCTTAAATTCTCTCTCTCTAAGGGCCAAATTAAGCCTATGGGTTCAAAGATGTACCATTCAATTTTAAACTAGTCACAAAGCTCTAATTTAGCTCCTGAGAACCTTTTTATTACTATTGGGTATGAATCAAACCCCTTAAATTCCACCGATTCAATTTTCCTATAACTCATTTTCAAAGAAATTTGTGTAGAATGAAAGGTAAGAATTATACATAGCTTACTTACTAAGTTATCAATCAAAAACACTTTCTAATGACCTAAAATGGCTTGCCCTAGTTCTTCCTTTACTTTTCTTCTCTCCCTTTCATATGTTTTAGATTTCTCTTCTCTAAAATTTCACGACTTAAAAAGTCATTTTCTGATCCATACACCATAATGCATGCAACACGAGCTGCAGCGTGAGGCATTGTGAGATTTATTCTCACCACACGCACTTGCTTTGATCCGAAACATAATCCTCTTACCTGTACCTACTTATTTAACATCCTAACAAGTCAAACTATAAAATAATCATTTGAATCTCTAATCCCACACTAATTACCACTTTACCCTCAGTTAATGGCTAATCACAGGAATAAAAAATTCAGGATGTTATAGCAGGCAAGTTTAGCCAAACTTCATCTTGCTTATTGTCATATTTACGGTATGTTTATTTTTACATTTGTTTTTGCTTACTTAATCTTGATATTTCTGTTTAATGTGTCAAATTGTTTTCGCAACAAATTTATTATGTCAGCATAAAAATTTGGTCTTTGATATGCTTATACTTAATTGTTATCTCTTTTTATATGTTTAACTAAGTTTTCTTCCTCTTTATGATTTTAAAAAAATAAAAACAAAAGATAGTTTCTCAAATCATCAACAAAAGAATTATATTTATAGGTATGTGACTAAGTTGAAATGTGCAATTTAATACACATGCCAAGACACACATCATCATCATAATTATTATTTTGGGCTAAAAAAAGTACTTTATTATTTAAAATCATGTTTTTCTCTCCTTATTTCTCTTTATTAAGATATATGAGTTTCATTTAATTCTTATGTTAATTTGTGCATAACAATTTTATTTTCAGTATTTTGAATTTTTTATAGATTTGAATGAGTATGTTTTTTATGAATTCTAATGAGTAATATTAAATTACATTAGTTTTGGATATTAGATAATATATTCCCTTTTAAATATTTCAATAATTTTATACTTTCATGTTTATTTTCTTTTTCTTACTCAATCACTCTTTACCTTGCAATTTCATTTGTTTACATCATGTCTTCTCATTTTCAATGGGGAGTTAGACTAATTAGGTGTCTCATTGAAATGGCACTAAAATACAAAAACGAGTATATGGATAGTTCAATTTTGAGTGTCACACATGAGATTAGATATCAATAGGCAAATGCCCTAAATAATATGTTAAACATTAATGAAGTCGATTAGGGGATAGTTTGATGAAGAATTCAATTTTTATATTATGCTCTTCATTCGACAAATGTAAGTTTTTTCATTTTTTGCAAGCTTCTTAGGCATGATATGAGGATGAAATCTGGCAAGTTTCATAATTTTTGGACACTTATAGAATTTTCTAGAATTTTTTGATTGATTCGAAGAGTGTGGCCTCCATAGGCGATGGCTCCAGTAGCCGAAGCCCCTACATGTCAAGGGGGATAAGTTTGAGTTAATAAAACCAAAAAATCACAAATGTAATGAGCAGTTTTCATTTTAATACATAGGACTTTTTATGCATTGTCAGGACTTGCCCGTGGCTAGTTTGGACGTGCTAGGATCCCCATCGCCAGTCTAAAGTGCTAGGACCTACTCATGGCCTGTTTGAACGTGCTAGGACCTACCCATGGCCTGTCTAGACATGCCAAGACTTGCCCTGGATGTGCTCAGACTTACTGGTGGCCTCTTTGGATGTGTTAGGACTTGCTCGTGGCCGATCTGGACGTGCTAGAACTTGCCCCAAGCCTGTCCAGACTTTACTTGTGTTAGGTCTAGACCTTGGCAAACACTTGCCATGTCCTTTACCCAAGGTTGCCAACCCTTGCCCTTATCGTGCCAGAGCTTTGCCAATAATTGCCACAACACTGCATCACTTGCCATGGGCATTACCCAAGGTTGCCAACACCTTGCCTGGACTATGCCAGAGTTCTTACCAACATATGACATAACGCTCTATCACTTGCCATGGGCTTTTGCCTAAGGTTGCCAACACTTGCCTCGTCCTTGCCAGAGCTTTGCCAACAATTGCCACAATGCTCCATTATATGCCACATCGCATGCCATAACCTTCGGCCTATTTTTGGATATGAAAGGTGGGAGGGAAGAATCAAAGTGACTTTGGATGAATCTCAATGGATCATAGCAGTAAGACCACTCTACCACTTACAATACCTAGTCACTTATTTAAGTCGTCTATAAAGGATTCTACCTACCGCTTGATAGGAATTTCTTTAAAGCATCCCTTATGACTTATCTGTCATAAAGGTACCGCCAACAACATATGCCTTTAGGGGCTGAGGCCTTTACTACTGGTTGGCAAACAGACGACAAGTGCACACGTTGCTTCTAGCTCAAATTCTGACTTAGAGGCATTCAGTCATAATCCAATACACGATAGCTTCGTGCTAATGGCTTTTCAACCAAGCACGATAATCAATTGTGCGAATCAATAATTCCTCTCATACTAGGTTGAATTACTATAACGACATTGTCATCAATAGGGTAAAACTAACCTATTTCATGACAATCTAAACTTAGGTCACGTTCCCTATTGGTGGGTGAACAATTCAACACTTGGTAAATTCTACTTCACAATGATTAGAAGAACCGACATTAAAGGATTAAAAGCAACGTCACTATGAATGCTTGGCTGCCATAAGCTAGGTATCCTTATGGTAACTTTTTTGACAACTCTAACTTCAAATGCTGAAGGACTAAAGGATCGATAGGCCACTCTTTCACAATTCATATTCATACTAGAAATCAAAATCAAACAAGCTTTTACCCTTTTATTCCACATAAGATTTCTATTCTTGTTAAGCTCATCTTAGGACACCTACATTATCTTTTAATAAATGTGCCACCCTAGCCAAACTCCCTACCTAACAATGTCTTCTACTTGGATCGGCTCCTTGAGTGAGCCATGGGTCCAAAAAGAAGGGCGTTACCCTACCTCCGATTTATGAAATAAGTCAAATAACATTAAAAGTAGTGATATTCCACTTTCACCATTTTCGGCTCCCATTTATCCTACACTGCTCAAGTCATTTCACAAAGTCGGACTAAAGTCAAGCTCAATAGGTCTTCTTTCCCTACTGATTCTGCCAAGCCCATTCCCTTGGCTGTAGTTTCATTGGACAATAGACAAGGATAGTGGGAATCTCGTTAATCTATTTATGCACATCACTAATTAGATGATAAGGCATTTGGCTACTTTAAGAGAGTTATAGTTACTCTCGCCATTCACTTGTGCTTGGTTGAATTTCTTCACTTTAACATTCAGAGCACTGGGCATAAATTACATTGCATTAACATCTACAGGGACTATCACAATACTTTATTTTAATTAAACAATCAAATTTGCCTTATCTGTACTAATTATGAGTCGACTATTCGACGCTCAAGGAAGGGACCCTGAAGGGCCCATTCTTAATCCATCCCCTGACCAGCACGCAACAACCTACTCTTATTGCGGGAGCAACTCGAGCAATCTATTGATAACTAACAGGTTCGGGGCTGGGACCCCCGTGCCTAACCCTTAGAGCTAATCCTTTTTATATGGTTATGGATCCATTTTACCAACTTTCTACCTATATTATTCCATCAACTAAAGGCTGTTCATCCTAGAAACTTGATGCGGTTATGAGTACAATCAAGCGTGGGAGGTACTCGGTCCTCTAGATTTTTAAAGGCTACTGGGGATGTACTAGATACCACGTGACGTGCGGTGCTCTTCTAGCAATAAGACCCTACCTCTGGCTGATCCGTTTCTAGGGTGGGCAGGCTATTAAACAAAAAAGAGAACTCTTCTTGAGGCCTTTGTAGATGTCTCCTGACTCCCTAACATTTTTGTCTGCCACCATGTCCCAATTCAAGAATTTTAACTTGATTCCCTTTCAAAGTATGCATGTTACATGCTATTAAACAAGCTTCCCCCATCTCTTAGGATCAACTAACCCATGTGCAAGTTCCGTTAACATGGAACCTTTCCCTTTTTTGGCCTTTAAAGTTCTCATTTGAATATTTGCTACTACTACTAAGATCTATATCGACGACCACTCCGCTCGAGCTTGTACCCAAGGTTTTGTAGTAACCATTGAGCCCTCCTTCTTATCAAGGCCTGTCACTTCCCTGATGGTCGGGTATAGGTCGCACGCTTTAGTGTTTCCATTTTTAGGGCTAGTTGATTTAGCAAGTGAGTTGTTACATACTCTTTAGCAAATTTTAACTTCCATGACCACTATCCTGCTATCTTAATTGACAAACATCCTTTGTGGGATCTAGGTTAGTGTACAGTTAGGCACTGTAACGTGACTTCTAGTTTATCCTGCGTCACCCGTTCTGCTTCTAAAAAATAGCCCACTTGGAGCTCTCGATTATATGACACGGATTAATAGAGCAGTTGCACAGTCCTACCTATTTAAAGTTTAAGAATAGGTTGAGGGTATTGTGCCCCTGATGCCTTTAATCATTGGCGTTACTTGATACAACTTGTACTTGGCCTCCGCTATCCTGAGGTAAACTTCAAAGGGAACTAGTTACTAGATGATTTGATTAGTCTTTTGCCCCTATACCCAAGTCAGATGAATAATTTGCATGTCAATATCATTTCGGGCCTCTACTAGAGTTTCCTCTGGCTTCGGCTCACTCAGGCATAATTCACCATCTTTAAGGTCCTGATAGGCATGCTCTCACTCGAACCCTTCATAAAAGATCAAGGTCCGTTAGCAGTGTAACCTATTAGGAGATCTTGCTAATTAGCTTCCTTCTACCTTACGGGTTTACTTACCTATTGACTCGCACACATGCCAGACTCCTTAGTTCGTGTTTTAAGACGGGTCAAATTGAGAGCTCACGGGCCGATGTCAGGAGCCCGTAGGTGTCGAGATATGCCATGATAGTGCACGCTTCTAGCCACGATCACGGTGATGATGTTACCACGGGCATACTAATAGCACAGGCTTGGGCTGCCATCGCAATCCGCATCGATCCATATCTCGAGTCGATCGGCTAACCAACTCATACTGTTCAACATCTAATTGAGATGCATCACTAGCCCTTATCCGCTTTCCTCCTGACAATTTCAAGTACTCTTTAACTCTCTTTTTAAAGTCCTTTTCATCTTTTCTTCATGATGCTTGTTTGCTATCGGTTTCTCGCTAGCATTTAGCCTTGGACAGAATTTACTGCCCGATTGGGGTTGTATTCCCAAACAACCTAACTCGTTGATAGTGCCTCTCGGTGCGATAGGGTCCAAGTACGATAGGGCTCTCACCCTCTCCGGCACCCTCTTCCAGGGGACTTGGGCCCGGTCTGCTGCTGAGGACACTTCTCCAGACTATAATTTAGATGTCGAGGGCAACCGATTCTCATAGTGGACTTTTCTCAGTTTGCTTGCCGTTACTAAGGAAATCCTTATTAGTTTCTTTTCCTCTACTTATTGATATGCTTAAACTCATTGGGTAGCCTCGCCTAACCTAGGGTCACATTCAGGGACACTGATCTGACAACTTGACTTGGGGGATGACACGCACACGTGTGGGATCAATTAACATCTCAACCACCTTTGACCATAGCGGTCGTCACTGAGGGGCGACTTTTAGCCTGTTGAGAGGTAAGACTCTTAGGAGGCCACCTTCCACCTTGTATGGTTTCGGGCAATGGCGATGTTGCATGACACATATGCAAATATGCCCTCAACCTAATGGCTTCTAGCGCAACTTGCATTCAAAGACTTAGTGGTTCACAAGATTTCACAATTCACACCAAGTACCACATTTCACTACATTCTTCATCAATACGAGAGCTGACATATCTATTGCCAAGAGTCATTTTAAGATACAAATGGTAAAAGATGTGGTGCTAGCTTTAAGGGAACTGCTTTTGATCTACCAGTGATGCACAGCTTTTTTGTGTTTCCTTAGCACCTTAGGTACTAAGGTTAGTTATTATGCTGGGGGCTTAGACCTGCATGGAGTAGAGACCACATTCCCAGCTTGTGCGGGGAGGCTCACGATATGGGCGCACTCCGGCCTCCCCCTGTATGGAGGTTTTCAAACTGATTCTCAGGTCAATCTTTCGTGAGGCATCAATAATGATCCTTCTACAGGTTCACCTATGAAAACCTTCTTACGACTTTTCCTTCCTCTAAATGATAAGGTTTGATGGACTTCTTGTGACGTCATCGACAGCGAACCGCCCACGTCATCGTGATCCAAACACTTCACCAGACCATTCAATCGATAAAAGTAACGGGTGGTGTGTACAAATGGCAGGGACATAGTCAACGCGAGCTAATGGCTCGTGCTTACTAGGAATTCCTTATTGAAGACCAACAACTGTAATGATTTATCCCCATCATGACAAAATTTTAAAGATTACTCAGGCCTGTCGGCCAAGGATATAAAATCGTTAAATACATCAGTACAGCTTGCGTGCGGCCTATAATATCTAAGGGCATCACAAACCTATTATTGCCTAAAACTTCCTTGGTCTGAACAGTTATAGTCCCTGTAAGAAGCTGGCCATAAAGGGTTGCCTCTGCATAGCTAGTTAGCAGGCTAAGGTCTCATTTGTTAATGGAATTAATTAGACAAATCGCTCCACTAACTAAGAATGGCTATTCACTACCACCCATAGAATCAAGAAAGAGCTCTCAGTTTGTCAATCCTTACTATGTCTGGACCTGGTGAGTTTCCCCATTTAAGTTGAATTAAGCCATAAGCTCTACTCTTGGTGGTGCCCTTCCATTAATTCCTTTAAGTTTTAGCCTTGCAACCATACTCCCCCCAGAACCCAAAAACATTAATTTCTCATAAGGTGCCAGCAGAGTCCTAAAAGCAACATCCATTGATCCCTGGTCAACATTGTTTATGGTTGAGACTAGGATGGTATCTGATTGTCTTTGAGCTCTCAATTTTTGTTCTTGATTGATGAAAACATCCTTGGTAAATGCTTTCGTAGTTGTTTATCTTTCATAAATCTAAGATTTTCACCTCTGACTGTGAAATATGAATGCGCTCAACTATCCCTCTTAATCATTACTCTGATCTTGAAAGCCAACACAATAAGATCAGAATCCTATAATGTTATCCTATACTAATGTATCTAGAGCATAAGCTTGCTTTAAGCACTCTAATTTCTTCAAAGTAACAATGCTGGAGGCACAACCTAGCCAGTTAAGCCCAAAAGCACATCGCTAGTAGAAGGGACAAGCCAACCGGTGCACACTAGAGGTGGATCGATTAACCAACCCTGAACCCTAAAACCTTAAGACCCTAAACCTTAAACCTTATTGTTAACCTCTAGAAGTGTATGTTATTTCATCACATTTTTCTTAAATTCTAATCCATTTTGGCTCAATTGTGTATGTTTTTATTGCCTAAATTAGGAAAATGTGCATTTTGTTTTGGGTTTGTATTCTTAACTTTGATTTAGTATTTTTAGCTTAATTTCATGTTATTTTGGTTGAAATTTTGATTAGAAGCATTTCTGGAGCTTTGTGGATGTTTTTGGGAAGGCTTTTGGATGAAGAAATCAAGCAGAAAATGAATGATTTTTGTTAGTTGCAAAAACAGTGCAAAATTGCCAAAGTCGTCCCAAAGTTGTGACTTTCATTCACAACTTTCGCCGCTGTCAGAAAAACGCTGTGTTTTATTTATCAGAAATTGGTTGGCTAGGACACATATAAGTTGATAGCTCGATCCAGAACAGATTCTTGAGACTTTTAAACATATTTGGAGCTTGGTTGTGCTAGGGTTTGGGCATTGGAAGAGTTGGGATCAAGAAATTGAAGCTTTAAAGACATTTGGATCTCATTTTCTTTGGCTTTTCTATTCATCTTCCCTTTCCTCTCTTGTAATC
This sequence comes from Prosopis cineraria, assembly GCF_029017545.1. Classification (NCBI taxonomy): domain Eukaryota; kingdom Viridiplantae; phylum Streptophyta; class Magnoliopsida; order Fabales; family Fabaceae; genus Prosopis; species Prosopis cineraria. The sequence continues at coordinate 35,412,068 of NW_026555339.1, read as the reverse complement.
TGAAATGGGTCCACTTATTTTATATATTTATAGCTTGTGGATGATTATGAGTAGCTAAACCCTTTGTTCTACGATTATTTAGAACCTTTGTATTGATTAACACTATATTTCTCCTCTCTTTTTGTGATTAATGATATATGTGTTTATTTTACTCTTTCCTTAATGCTTCTACTTGATTGGCCACCATTTAGATGTTGGGTTCACTTAATTGATGCTTGAGAGAGCTAGGTTGAGTGTAGAAATTGAGTAAAATTATGGAAGAACTTGATATTTACATGTTGAATAGATGGTTTTGCTAGTAAGATAGAGATATACTTGCTAGCCTTGCATAGCCACATTAGGGTTGGTATTCAAAATTGAGTTTTATTAATTGTAACAAGAGATTGGGCAATTAATTTAACTAAACACTTGTTCATGACTTGAGAGAACTTGTCCAAGTATTTTTAGAACCTTAGGTTCGCACTTATTTTCATTAAAAGCATTTATGAGAGGAGGTAATTTTGGTGTTATGAAATGCAAGGGGGATAAATAATCCTAGGTCCTAAATTGTGATTGAAGTTTGTGAGTTCTTTATTTTTCTGGTGTTAGTTTCATTTGCAAAATCATTTCACCTAACTATGTATAGCTCAAATTGATCAAATTTTCTTAGTCTTTTGTTTGATTATAGTTTTTTCAACAAATCCTTAAGGGAATGGTACTTTACTCATTTTATATTACTTGCTACAACCTGTGTAGTTGCAGTGAGTAACACCTATACGCTAAACCCTAAATCCTAAACCCTAAACCTTCAACTCAAAACCCCAAACTTGAAGCCCCAAACCCCAAACCCTAAACCCTAAATCCTAAACCACAAACCCCTAAACCCTAAAAAACCCTTAACCTTCAACCCTAAAACCTAAACCCTAAAATCCAAACCCTAAACCCGAATGTGAACTCGAACCCCGAACCCCTGAACCCTAAATCCCTAAACCCTTAAAACCCTAAAACTATAAACCCCTAAAACCCTAAACCTTATATTTTAATTCAATCAAATCATAAAAATTAATCGAAGTTAAATTATGAGAAAATATTAATTTGATAATTTTATAAAAATAATAGTTTATAGAAAGTGTGAAATAAAATTGTATATGTGGTTATACATAAATAATTATTATAAATAAAAATTAACTATATATTTTTATTTTCCCAGAAGATTTGTGATTAAAAATAGAAATAAATAATAACTTGCTTTATCATAAAATCTATTATCCCATATATAATCAAATGTAGACAATAATTTATTTTAATCCATGAATTATTATATCCAGGTAAATTAAAATTCTAAAACATATAATAATAAAAAATTATAAAAATTTATCTTATTTTAGAATATTTTTATTTTAAATTATTGTATGAACATTGTAACATCTTAAACTTTAATCCAAAAAACTAATTAATAATTTTAAATAAATTAATAATTAGTGGATTAATTATAGTTTTTGGCAGTGTATTGATATTCTGTGTTGTTTGGCTGGTATGTTAATAAGGTCGAGTAGTGGAATGATGAATTAGATTGAAATGCTCGAGTAACAGTGAGAATTGTCCTATTCTGCCATACATAGTAGCATGTACTACATGTGGCGTAATGCATCGCATAAAATACTTAAATCTAATGTGCTTGCTTGTGGAAAAGTAGAGGAGAAGGAGGGGAAAATGCATGGGAGAGAGAAAGAGGGAGGCTTCTTTACTAGGGCTTTAGTTTTTGAAAGTTTAGGAGTTAACTATAACCAGTGACTTGCTAGGTAAGTTTCACTCTGCCTTGTACTACATTTCTACCCTAATTCCTCTTAGTTTAAGAGAAATTGAATTAGGAAGTTTTAAGGGTTTAAAATTTAGGTAAAAAGTTTTTAAAAGGGCTCTTGGGAGCGAAATTAAATTTTTGTGATTGGTTTGGAGTTTAGTAATTGAGCCTTAGAGATATAAGCTCAAATTAACATAAATGGTTAAGTTAAATAAGGTGAAAGTGCTAGTTAAGTGAGTAAAAAAGGTGTTTGGTCACTTTGGTGGCCTAGGAATGTGTGATTGTGGTGAACGGGTTGAGTGAACCTAAATAGTGCCATTGAGATTGTTATAAATGCCAAGTGGTGTAGCTTAAGCAACTTGTGTTTTGCATTGAGCTTGGAAACTGACTAAGGATGCCTAATTGTGTAGATTGAGAACTTAAGAAATTGGTTGTAGGAGTTTACACTTTTGAGGTGAAATTGTGTGAATAATAACCCTTGGTAATAAGGGTATGAGGTAAGTGGAGTAAATTATATGCATTATGTTTTATAAAAAGGTAGAGTAACAAAGTTACAAAAACTGATGGACATGAATGTGAGTAGAGATGCTTGAATTGTGTGTGGTGACACATGTGTATTTGCATCTATGAGTGTACCCTAGACTAGGGTAGGGGGTTGTGGCCCTACTCTGTATGAGGCTAAGAAGTCCTAGAGGTCTAAGGCATTGATTATGACCTGTCTAGTGAGGACTCATGAATACATCCACGAGTATACCTTAGACTAGGGTAGGGGGTTGTGGCCCTACTCTATGTAAGGCTAGGAAGTCCTAGTGGTCTAAGTGTTAATTTTTATCCACTAATGGGGACACAGAAGAGCATACGACCCATATATAATACTTTGGTTTGAGGTAATGGTTGGTAGGCCAAGTTTATATAAGGCTGGGAAGTCCTGGTCTGAGCATTAAGCATGTTCTACTAGTGAGAACCGGGAGTATATAAGCATAGTAGATGATTGAGCATGGCATCATGCATATGTGCTTTTTGTTGAGATTGGTGCTATTATATCTTTTTTATTGGGTTTTACTTACTAATCGATATTTGGAATTTATCTAAGTTACTAGGACATATGTCTCACTCTGTTACTTTCTTGTATACAGGTGAAGAAGGTTCTAGAAGGCTAGGAAAAGAACTGAGGAAAGAGTAGCCTCATTTTTTGTAGTGGTATATCCACTCTATAGTGTAATGAATGTATATAATTAAATTTAAGGTTTTTGGTTGCTAATTAGGATGCATATATATGTCTGCATTATTGTTTTGACTTGCTTGTAAAATTAATATTGCATCTTGTCAAGTGTATCATAGTAGTGAATACATGGGTAAGCCTATATGTTATCCAAGCAAGTATATGATATGATGTGATTTGTTTCGCTAATATTATATATGAGTTATGTGATAATGTGTTTGTATGTGTGGAACTTGACTAAATGACAAGGTTTAGCCCTATTTATGTAAGTCAAGTATATTTGTAATTCCTAGTTATATGGTGAGCCTTATAAGTGGAAGTTAGATGCATGAAAGTAGAACAACTCTGGGTGTGTATATATCATGATATGTGATGTTGGATAGGCTAGCACCTAATAAGAAGATGAATTGGATGGCACTAAATTTTTTTGATGAACTCTCTTGAAAGAGTAGAATAAGTACATTTGAAAGCCTATAAAATTATGAGAGGTTTTTCACAAAATTTATTAAGAATGATAAATAGATGAATGCAATACTTTAATGCACAATTTAAATCTTTTTAAAATGATCAAAAGATGAATAATTTACTCAAAGATAAAAATTCTTGTTCTAAACTTGAATTGTATCACATATATATATAGTTTTGACAGTTAACTAACAATTGGAATAGCATTTGTAGTTGTTGGTGACATTCCTTGCGTGAAACCATAAGATTCACACGTGAAATAGAGCTAGCCAAGTTCCAAACATGCATATGTGACAATTCAAGTGTGAACATCACGATAACTCACGCATGTTTTGGAGGAAAAGAATATGCAAACCATTATATGTGACAAAATAGGTGTTGTTGCTTACCGTAAGTGTACGGATCGTAGCAAGTAATATAATAAAATTAAAGTATCGTTCCCTCGAGGATTTGTTCAAAAACAATGATCAAGCAAAAGACTAAATAAATTTGATCAGGTTGAGCTACATAAAGTTAGGTAAAAATGATTTTGCAAATGAATTAACTCTAGAAAATAAAGAAAAGTGAGTGATTCACAAACTTCCAATACAATTTAGGACCGAGGATTAATTGTCCCCCTTGCATTTCATAACACCAAAATTACCTCCTCTCATAAATGCTTTTAACGAAAATAAGTGCTAACCTAGGGTTCTAAAAATACTTGAACAAGCTCTCTCAAGTCATGAACAAGTGTTTAGTTAAATTAATTGCCCAATCTCTTATTACAATTAATAAAACTCAATTTTAAATACCAACCCTAACGTGGCTATGCAAGGCTAGTAAGTATATCTCTATCTTACTAGTAAAACTATCCATTCAACATACAAATATCAAGTTCTTGCACAATATTACCCAAGTTCTACACTCAACCTAGTCCTCTCAAGCATCAATTAAGTGAACCCAATATCTAAATGGTGGCCAATCATATAGAAGCATTAAGGAAAGAGTAAAATAAACACATATATATATATATCATTAATCACAAAAAGAGAGGGGAAATATAGTGTTAATCCATACAAGGGTTCCAAATAATCCTAGAACAAAGGATTTAGCTACTCATAATCACCTATAAGCTACAAATATACAAAATAAGTAGACCCATTTCAGATTACAAGAGAGGAAAGGGAAGAGGAATAAAAAAAACCAAAGAAAATGAGCTCCAAATGTTTTCAAAGCTTCAATCTCTTGATCCCAACTCTTCCAATGCCCAAACCCTAGCATAACCAAGCTCCAAAAGTACCTAAAAGTCTGAAGAATACATTCTGGGTCAAGCTCTCAGCTTATATGTATCCTAGCCAACTAATTTTTGATAAATGAAACGCAGCGTTTTTCTGACAGAGGTGAAAGTCGTGAACAAAAGTCATGACTTTGGGATGACTTTGGCAGTTTTGCACTATTTTTACAGCTAACGAAAATCATTCATTTAGCTCTTGATTTCTTCATCCAAAAGCCTTCCAAAAACATCCATAAAGCTCCAGAAATGCTTGTAATCAAAATAACATGAAATTAGCCTAAAAATATCAAATTAAAGCTAAGAACATAAGCCCAAAACAAAATGCACATTTTCCTAAATTGGGCAATAAAAACATATACAATTAAACTAAAATGGACTAGAATCTAAGAAAAATGTGATGAAATAACATGAACTTCTAGAGGTTAACAGGCGTGCGACCTTCAATCTCTCACGCGTGAATTGTGTTGGAGATTGTGCCATAGGGCCAATCATTGTACTATGCACATTATCAATTGCATGTTTAATATGATAACTATATTCTTGAACAAACTATAGTGATTGTCTTAAATGTCCTTGGTTGGTCATCTATAAGGGATCATAGATAAAACAAGACTAGTATGACTTTAATTAATTATAGAGATACAAATTAAAGTCATAGGCACTTAAAAGAGTACATGGTGCTGGACCAACCCACTATGAGAAAGCTATATGGTACAAGTCATAAGCTTATCTCATATATAACTATATTACTAAGCCCTTTGACTTGAGAACATCATGAATTCCTATATAATGACCATTGAACTTTGGCCTAGTTAAAAGTCACCTTTGACCAAGTGATCATAAAGGCTATGGTTGAGTTTAGTGATATTCATGCGGAGAAATATAAGTGGTCAAGATGGAATTTATCCCTCACATTAAGTGAGAGATATTACTAGGCCCCTCAATGAGTAAGACTGAGAAAATATATGGCATATTACAATGGAAAGGGTTTTTTTCCATTACTACTATCAGTTCACTTAGAGATTGAGAAAGTAATGGCCAAGTAAAGGAGAATGACAATTCCATATCTCATACTTGACCAAAATATCGCGTGATAAAAGGGATGTGATACGGTTGCATGATAGGTTACATCGAATCATCAATCCCCATGTGAATTAGGTAGTTGCAATGTCTTGCTAAAGGCTACTTGTGACTTGTGGGCTAATAGCGTAATTAGCCTACTACTAATTTCATATGGACCTACAAGGTTGCACATAAAAATAGCCCAACTCGAGTTATAATGTCTAAGTTTATTGAATTTGAAATATGTCTAGATTCAATGAATGTAATATAGGATGAATGAATTATATATATATATATATTTGAATATTTATTTGATAAATATTTATATATAAATATATATTTATATGAAATATAAAATTCAAAATATAATTTTATATATATATATATATGTTTTCAAAATATATATATATATATATATTCATATGTGTGTGTATATATATCAATTATATATATATGACATATAGAATTAAATATATATATATATATATATTAAAAATATATAAACTAAAACAGCTAGCTATGTATTGCTATAAGGTTTGATCGATACTGATTCGAGTCATAGCAGAACATGAAAGGTTCTCAGTCCTCTTTCATACTAAGATTAATAAGCTGGCAGTCTCTTAAGCCTGGCTATAGACCTTTCACAAAACCACTTCCTTCAGACTAGCACAGCACAGCCTTCCTTCGTTTCCTACTAGAGGTGTAGCCATAGTAACACAAAACTAGTAATTCCCCTTACAGGATCATCATGGAAATCTAAAACTTTTATTAAGCACCAGATAATAATTCCCCCTTAATCTCTAAAAAGAAATTACTCAACTATACCTGTTAATCTTCAATACTTGCAAAAGAGAAAATAATTGAAACAAATAATTTTATTGATAATAAGAAGGTAGGGTTATAACAAAGGAAGCAGAGAACTCAAGTGCTCAAGGGAGCTTTAAGGTTCTCATGTGTTGCCTCAGAGATTACATGGCTTTATATAGAGTTGGCATTCCAACTCTAGTTACAAATTTTACTCAACCCTAGTTAACTAAAGATAAAACTTAACTTAAGCAATTATGACTTTTAACAGATTTACAAGTAAAGCAATAATAATTACATCTTTGCTTTGAAGTCAAGATAATCGTTTGTCTTTGTCAACTATCTTCTTGTCTTGTCATCTTCTTTTGGCTTCTCTTAGTGATTTCTTTGTCTATTATTTATTTTTCTTGAATAGTCAACAATTACTTTTGTCTTGCCAGCTACTTTTCTTCTTGTCTTTACTTGTTGGCAAGTTAATCTAGAATATTCATATTGATAGACGAGTCTTCATAGTCTTTATCAACCTGTCTTCTTTCTTCATAATACTTACATTTGTGGATTGCATATTTTGACAATACTTGACATATTTTCTTCTTTGTCCCTTCATCATTATCCATTAAATTATTCCTTAATCTTTCATACCAATTATTGAAGCTTCTTGAATTTTTGCTATTTTTTCCCACTGAGAAAATACATATTGTTGGGCCAGTGAAATATGTCCACTGTTCTTCTTCCGCAGTAGTTGTTCTATTGAGTTCCTGAAAAATAATATGTAATGCTTGTGCTCTGATAGTGGAGATCTTATATTTAAGGTCTTTATCATTCATAATATCTTCTTTTTCTTTTTGATCATACTCAAATGGTCTTGTTGTTTCAAATTTAATTAGATTAATTGGAGGATAAAATTTATCAGGAGTTATTTCTGCTATTGTTGAGTAACATCGAATAAAGACTCGGTATTAGGTTATTATTCCAAAATAATGTTTAATGGCTTCTTTAATAGACTCTAGAAGTTTTGATATTTCAGACATATCATTAGAAGGATATATTGAGTGGATAAGGCCATAACTAAAAAGAATTTTTACAACTTCAAGATTAGTATTTGGATAAACAATGACTTTGTTGAAGGAATAATGGGAAACATATTTAATATTATTAGTGTTAGGAAGAAGGAAATGGTTTGTCTTATTGATAAGGAGTTTGAAATAATTATATTGGTTTAAAGTCTCAAAAGATGAATTTACTGGGCTTGGACTTCTTCTTCTAGAAGAAGAGGTAGAAGTAGATGGACTATTTTAAGGTGTTTTTGTCACTATTTAGGCTTTAGACTTCTGAGCTTCCTTGACTATTTTAGTAAAAGAAATTATCGGACCAGGTTTAGTTGGACTATGAGGTTGGAATAATGAACCAGGAGTTTGAGTAGATGACTCAATTACTTATTTTACTTGTCTTTCAGGGGATTGAGATAATGGTTTCTTAGATTTCTCTAAGGCCTCCACTTTACTTGTCAACAAATTCACCTCATCTCAGAGATGAGCTACTGTTTCAGATAATGATTGTATACTTGAATTTAGTTGTCCAGCAAGAAGGCTCATATTCATCTCTAAAATATTTACCTTCATAATTACTTGGTCTAATGGGGTCATTATTAGTCATGTTGGTGAACCACCACCGTACTATTTGTCACCATATTTTTCTCTCTTCTATTTGGCTCAATCTGAAAAGATAATTAGCAACAAGATTATTCTTGCCTTTAATATATTCAATTTCATAATCATAATATGACTTATCTGATTGCCACTTAATTAACATTTTATGACATAATTGAGTTGTTTTTATTCCTTTATTTAGCCAATGCTTTACTTGAGTATTATCAGTTCTTATAATAAATTTAGTATTAACACTAAATAATTCAAACTTTTGTACAGCTTTTATTATTGCTAAAAACTCTTTCTAATTAGAATGATATCTAGTTTGAGAATCATTAAATTTTTCACTTGCATATCTAGTTATTACTTCTTCTTCTTTTTCATTAATGTGATATAAAGCTGCTCCCTAATAATCTTCACTAGCATCTGTATATATTATCCAAATTACATCATTCTTTATTTAGGTAGATTTTGACATAAAGTTTTTATTTGATTTACTATTTTTTCTTTTTCTTTATCCCATATCCATACTATTTTTTCTCTAACTAATTTACTTACTTTTGCTGTTAATTTTGATAAGTTTGGAATATATTTTTCTCTAACTAATCCTAAAAATGATTGAAGTTCTTTTTTATTTTTAATTTCATCAAATTCTAATATTTTCTTACTAATATGTTCCTGTAATTCTATTCCATTATTGGTTATGTACTGTCCTAAAAATCTTATTCTTTCTTTTCTTAATTCGGCTTTTTTAGGTGATATGTTTAATCCTTTTTCTTCTATGAGATCTATAAATTGTTCTAAGTGTTTCTCATGTTCTTCTTCATCTTTTGAAAAATATTAAAATACATCTATATATATCACAGCAAAATCTTTTATTAGTAATAATAATTTTGTCACATATTCTTCAAATATACTAAGACTATTATGAAATTTCATAGGTAATACATTTCATTCATACAATCCTTTTGATGTACTAAAAGAAGTATATTTTTTACTGTCTTCTTCTAACTTTATTTGAAAAAATCCAGATTTATAATTAAATTTACTAAATATATTTTTTCCTCTTATTAAATTAAACAGCAAATCTATTTTTGGTATAGGATATCTATTTCTTATTGCTAATTCATTTAGTTTCTTATAATTTATGACTAATCTTGATTTTCTTCTTTTTTCTTCACTATGTTTGACTACAATCATAGCAAGTGATGAATATTTAGATTTACTTTCTTTTATTAAATCATACTGTTTCATTTCATTTATATCATTATAAATTTTTTTTATCATTCTCTGTCCATGGGTAAGGTTTACAGTTTATCTCTTTACTATAATCTCTTAATTTTATTTTTGCTAAAAGTTTAGATTTTTCTTAATGAACTAAAGGGTTTTCACTATAATTTTCTAATAATCTTTGTTCAATTGATTTCATTTCTTTTGCAGTATTTAACCCTTTTATTGAATTTATAACTTCATTTTGATATAAAGGTTTTTTATTTGGTAAGAATTGTACTTCATATTTTTTTGTTTTCTTTTAAAATTTTTTATCTCTTCTACTATAAGGCTTAGTTACTCTTACTCCCTATGCTTGGTGTTTACAAGGTGTTGTTAGTATTATTACTTTTTCAAACATATAAAAAGGATAATATTGTTCAATAAAATCTATTCCTAATATTACATCACATGAATTGTCATTATATTAGTTTAATTTTCTTATTTTTAACTCATATTCTTCTATTTGTACCATAATATCTCTTGCTTCTAATTCTATACAATTAATCTCTTTTCCTACTCCTTTAGTTTTTTTTTAAAAAACAACAATGATTGATGCAAAAAAAAAAATTTACAGAATTAATGTTACAGGACTGAAAGATATTTTTTAAAATTAAGGAATCAAAATAAAAATTTATATAAAAATTTTGGACAACCATTTTAAAATTTTCTAATTATAATAAAGTAATCATATTCATATATTCAATATATATAACATTGTAAGAGAAAAACATTTCCAAATTATAACCTGCTGATCCATATGGCCACCAGCCTAGCACTGTTAGTCAGCATGACATGTCAATAATTTTAAACTTATCTTTGATTTCAAATAAGCATTTAAAGATTTAATTATGAATTAATTCACTTAATTTATTTTTAATGTTTTGCCATCATATCATATAAGCATTGGTAATGCTAGCCAACAATTTTTACAAAATCAAAAGTTTGGGATGAAGTGGACTACATGTATTAAATGAAATTTTTAATTGAATGAAATTTAAATACTACATTTGATAGTTGATTCACTCAATTTAAGATTATTTTTTATTAGGAAAAATTTATATACTTAACCTTATATACTTAAGGTATTTGTTTTTAATTAAATCAAAATATGCATATCTTTTATAAATTTTTTATCTTATAATAAATCCTTGTTGTTAATAGTACCAACACATTAAAGTTTATATGTTTTGATTTGATTGGATAAAAGTATACCTTATTATTAATAATAATAATAACACCTTAAAGTTCATATGTCTTGATTTGATTGGATAAAAAGTATATTAAGTATATAAGGTTAAGCATACAACTCTTGCACTTCTTATTCATATGCAAATAATCATTAATAGTTTCCATTAATCACTAATCAATTACTCTTTTTGTTTTAAAAAATATGTTTTCATGGATAAAATTTTTTATTTCATTTTATATTTCCTACTAAAAGTTTCAGAGAAGTATTTATTAAAATTATAAGAAAAATAATATGCAAATCATTATAATTTTTTTAATTTTTAATTAGGTCCGCATAATTTATTTTTATTTTAATCCAGCCCTTGTATTTTTTTCTTGGTAATAACCAAGACCTTATACTTTGATCCAGTGGATAAGCCGATCCGTGAAAGTTTAAATTATTAATAAATGATGGAATTTAAAAAATAAAAGCACTTTCAGATTTTTATAAAACTTAATTTACTTTTTTATGAAAATTCTATACGTAGAAAAATTATTTAGAAGACATAACCTACTTATATGAATTTTGAGTTACAAAAATTATATACATAATTCAAAAGGTATATAATATTTTAATAGAAATATAAATGTTCCTAATTTCAAAATTTTAAAGAAAATTTTAAGAATTTTAATGTAACACCCTAAAAATTGTTTTCAAACAATTAACTCAACCATGATAAAAAAAAGTGTTTACAATGGTAAATAAAAGTTAACTAATCCTATTCTTTAAGAAATAATTCTGCAACTTAAAACAATACTATGGTAGGAATTAGGAAATGATAAAATATAATTTTATAAAATATTTTACTTTTTGAAATGACTACCATGGTAGAAAAGATTAATATAAATAAATAATTATTATTATAGTAAATAGAATTTAAACTTCTTAATTTGTCATTCTTAAAATTTGAGATCCCAAACAATTAAAAACAAAATAAGTATGGAAGGCCCTAAGAGATCTCTTTCAAAATTGAGAACATGATGGACACAGTAGATTAGAAAAAATAAAAATAGTTATACATTTTAAAATCTTATAACCACCTATCTGTCTTGCAAAATAAAACAAAATATTTTTTGATACTACTAATACATATCTACAATCATAGTTGGATTATAACTAACCAATACAATTTATATCAATAAATCAAATATAAAAGCAGCTAACAATTGGCTTAGGTTTGCATAATACAATGCTTCAAGCAAATTTTTGACCTCCCACATACCTTTAGGCTAAAATCATATTTTTCCAACTTTATATTCCTAACAAATGTAAACTATAAACTAATAACTAAAATGGATAACTCAATCTATTTTCAAAACAAGTCAATTATATAGCCCTATAATCATACCATTTCAAGCCATCCAAAATAAACTAAATATCAAGATTACAATCATCCAAAGTGTATCAAAAGCAAAAAACAGTTAGAAAGGCATGATTGTATCATTGCATTCATATAATTGTCAATAAACAAAAAGTCCTAACATTGACGATATAACACTTTAGAATTCATAAATCAAGAATACCTAAAGGAGGCAATGAATTTATACCACTAAGTCTCAGAGGCTTCTTCATGCGCCACTCATGACTCCTCTCTTGAAGATTTTTAACCACATAATGAGATTAAAAAGTCTCAGTAACTAATGTCAATTTATGATAATGTATATAAATATTTAAATGTGTGCTTATTAAGAGGGAAAACAACAATAATATAATTCTAACAAATATACAAGAGATATTATAATGCATGACAAACATATCTTTACCTCTCTCCATTAACCTCGAGCCGTATGTCAGGTCCTACATCAAAGGAACTTAGGAAGGGTCCTGGCTATATAAGCGGGTGTACTGCACACTCCAATGAACTAGCTTTTTGGGCAGAGAGTAATGGTCCTGTAACAAAGTAGTATCAGAGCCAAACCTAAGTTGGCCTAATCGGTGAGCCCTTTAATAGGCCACCCGTGATGGGGGCATTACAGATTAGTTGGGGGAGCTGTCAGGTCCCACATTGGAGGAATTTGAAGAAGGTCCTGGCTATATAAGCGAGTGTGCTGCACATTCCAATAAGCTAGCTTTTTAAGGAGAGAGTAATGGCCCCGTGATACATAGCCCTCATTCGTTGCTAAATTACTTAACCAAAGGTAAATTAGCCTGAGTCTTTACAAACCACCTATTGGGTCTCGAATAGGGGATATCACGTGGCACAAAAATACAATAACAATAAGTCTCCCAAAACCTCCTAAAATAACTAACAATTACATATCAACATTGTATAATTATACAACATTACAATCTTTACAATTTTTTTTATTTTCAACAATATTATAATAGGACATCCCATTTGACAAAAATACTTCTAAATACATATTCACAATTTCACAGTTTTGTATAAACATAATGAAATAATTTCTTGACAACAATTCACAATTTTTTAATAATCATACAATTAATATAAGTCAATACTAATGACAAATTAAAGCATGATTATCTCGTGGCTTTTTCAATAAATTATTGCTTACAATTTCTCTTCCACCACAAACTTTACCAACAACAAAATCTACACATAATATATTATTTATAAATATTACTTTCAATTATTGAAACTAATAAAATAACTCTAATAGTAGAATTAGAGAGTATAACATGCTTTCTAATTTCATTATTAACACAAATCTAAAGTTAGTACCCTCAAGAAAAATTTCTAACTCCTCTTTTAATAATGAATAAACACTAATAAGCTAAAATCAATTTTTAAATTAATTTCTATTATTAAATTTCTCTTTTTATTTCATAAATTCACACACAAAAATACATAAAAATTGCAAATTTAGTCTTAAGTCTAGAATCATTATTCTATAGCCATATTTAAATAATTATTTAAACCTCAATAAATTAAATTAACATATATTTTCATATTTAATAAAAATATACTCATAGGAGTTTAAATTTTAATTCATAAACCTCAAATTCAAATTTTATTAATAAATTAATACTTTAGAATATTTATTATACTACTAACAACCTCAACACTCACATTTGTTTATCATAAATTCATCCCTCTTTTAAATCCTAAATTTTTCACTATCACCAAATCAGAAACTGAAGAGGGTAGATGACTAAAAAAATTTTTTAGGTCACTTAATAGTCTTAAAAAGGTTAAAATCAAATTCATAATATCCTATAAGGAAGCTTTACCTTTTAAATTAGCTCTCTTGTTGCCAGCGACTGTGCACTCTCACTCTCTCTACTCGCGCATGGAAGGAAATGATAAGGGAAGTGAAAATGAAAAGAAAAAAGTGGGGTGTGTTTTTTTTTTTCTAAAAAAAACATGGGTTAAATTATAAAGGTTGGATTGAAATAAAATAAACAACGATAGCTTAATTCAAAATTAAGGAAAATTATAAAGAACTGCGGAGAAATTTTTTCTAAAGGTTTTTCATTATATTCCCTTATTTATTCTAAAAATTTATTTATTTTTGTCCACACTCTAACAATCTGAAAGAGTATTTATTGGGCTTTAAATATAAATTTAACAATATAGTCAATATTTCTGTATATTAATTACATTTTTAAAGTCCAGCTTTAGATGTCAAATTTTATTAGGTGTAGATTGCTCAACTTACAAGTTTGGACCATAATTTACCATAAAATATTGTCCAATATCAGTGTAATAAAAATAGCATAAAATCAATCAGATTAAATTATTATTTGAATTTGAATTAGAATTGTCGTTTATAATCGTCATTTAAGTTGGTTAAACATAAATTGACCAACTTTGAAGGTTTAAATTTTTAATAAATGATATAAATTTAAAAAACAAAAGCACTTCAAGATTTCTATAAACTTGATTTAATTTTTTATGAAAATTCTATATGTACAAAAATTATTTAGAAGACACAGCCTACTTATATGAATTTTGAGTTACAAAGATTATATAGGTAATTCAAAAGGTATATAATATTTTAAAAAATATAAATGTTCTTAATTTCAAAATTTTTAAGAAACTTTGAAGAATTTTAACGTTAAGGGATCAATAAATCTAACAGGATTAAAATATAAGGGCTTGATTAAAATAAAATAAATAATAATAACTTAATCTAAAATTAAGGAAAACTATAAAGACCTATGGAGAAATTTTTCATAAAATTTTTTCATTATATTCCCTTGTTTATTCTAAATTTTTTTTTGTCCACACTATAACAAATTGAAAGAGTATTTATTGGGCTTTAAATATAAATTTAGCAATATAGTCAATATTTCTGAATATTAATTACATTTTTTAAGTCCAGCTTTAGATGTCAAATTTTATTAGGCGTAGATTGCTCAACTTACAAGTTTGGACCATAATTTAGCATAAAATATTGTCCAATATCAGTGTAATAAAAATAGCATAAAATCAATCAGATTAAATTATTATGTAAAAATTAACCAACTTTTGAACTAGACTTTTCGTTTAGAATCGTCATTTAAATTTGTTAAACATAAATTAAGTAATTTGATATGGAAACAACAACAATTGAGCCCCACTACTAGCCGTGATTACAAATTTACTACAATTCAATTTCAATTTATTTAATAACTTATATGAATGGTTTTTATGAACCTTTTTTGTAGTGAACTTTGCTTGATATACATAAAAAAAATTGATTTGATCTATTACATAATTAACTTAGTTTAAAAATAATTTTCTTTAAATTTTACTTACAGCTTAATTTTTTTAAAACCAAGCTTTATGTTCATATTAGTGATAACAACGAAATTAAGGATTGAAAGAATTTTAAAGATTTTAATAAGATTTTCAGCATTTAAAGTCCGTTTTTGTATAATAAAGAGGTTCATTAACAAAGACATTAAACATAAGAAAAAATTATGGGTGAACTAATTACTAATTTATAATAATAAAATAATAATACATTATTCACCAAAAAAGAATAATTATATATTAGTTAACTCAGATTGGTGTAAAGTGATAAAGATTAAAGTAAATTTAAGCTATTTACGCTAATCGTTAGTAATTATATGCAAAATCTAGTTTTAAAATAAAATCAAAGTGCCCCATAATCATTTTAAAACAAAAGTATTCGACGTTCCTTATTCTTTTTTTTTTCATTTGAGGAAAATATGTTAAATTTGTAAACTACCATATATGCTCTTCCTGTTATGGCGGGATTCAGTAATTAATAGCCATATAAATATAATCATAACTACTAAAAATAATTAAATTCTTATTGTCATAAATATCAACCATTAAAAAATAATTGATAACATTGCGTTCGGTGTGCTATAAATTAAGCCCTTGCTAGTCATCTTCTCCATCAACAATTCAAAATATTACCACACACAACTCTTTCAAATCCCCAGTCCGTATCTGAGAAGTCCATCAATTTCAATGGCGAAAGCTTCAACCATCACTTTAATTTCTTGCTTTGTTTTCCTGTTGCTGATAGCATCAGGTAATAACTTGGTCATCAATATATACAGATTTTTTTTATTTCTCAGATATATGTATCTTTTTACCAAGGTAATTCAGTTCTAGACATGATTGAACACTAATACATCTTTTAATGAAGATTTGAGTCTCAGTTTATCATATTGCAGTGTATTAGCCCTTTTCAATAGACCTAGCTAACTATTGTTGGATATATGCATGTTTTTTCTTCATATAAAGCGATTTTATGTTCAGATTTTTTTTTAAATTTATTTCTTTTTTTTTTGTTTCATTGCATTCTGAGTCCCAAAAATCACTATGAGTGCGTGTGTATATGTTTGTGTATTCTGATCTTTATTTTATTTTATGAAAGATGAATTTTATTATAGGTTTATATTTACCAAAAGTTAAGAGAGTATGATAATTAGGTCCTAAACATTGAATTAGTAACAGTTAAGTGCTCAATAAATTTTTTAGAAAAATAAGTTGAAAATAAAAAATTTAGATAATTACAAATTCAGGAGTTTCAATTGAAATATAACTATTAAATTGTGACAAGAATTTTTATTTATAATTGTTTCAATTGATATATACAGTTCATTTTTTAGAAAATTTTATTAGGGATCTAATCATTTAACTATCATTAACTCAATCTTTTAGGAATAATTGTTACATGTATAATTTTCATGCAATATTAAGTTTACAGTATTCTTTTATTTTTTTCAAGAATCATGTTAAAAAATCTATTAACAATTGAACCAAGGCTATTGACAATACATCAATGGCCTTAGTTTAGCTATTAATGGACTTTCGAGTGACTAATTCTTCTGTGTGAAATTTATATGTAATTTTTTTTTTGCCAACTAGTTTACAATATTTATGATGGCAAAAAGTTGAATGAAATTATATAATTAAGAGCAAAAACATGATTCCTCTTTTCTTGTTGATATACATGATGCTCTATATTAATTTTGATATATTGATGAAGGATTGACATCAGAAGCAGCAAGGGTAGTGATGATGGACGTGAATGTGAAAGAAGGAATTGTAGGTGCTGTCTGTAATTACACTTCAGATTGTGGGATTCGAGGTGTTTGTGGGATCGGTCAAGAAAGATGTGCTGTGTGTGTGAATCATGTTTGTGAATGCCACTGCCCGCCCAATTAAATTAAGCCAAGTTAGCAATCACGTCTTATGAGATTAAAATCAATAACAGCTAGATTCCTGATATATATATATATATATATATATATATGAGTTGCAATTACTTGATTTAGATAGTTGCAAGTATAAAAGGACTTTTTTTCATATCAAATATTTAAATTTTAAATGTAACTTTTACTTTGCAATTGTTTAAATTGATATTTGCAATTCTCTCTCTTCTACAGTTAAAATGTCATGCTCCTTTAAATTAATGCCTTTTTGTAATGTCTTAAATTTATGACATTATTCTCTAATAAATAAAATTCAAGAGAGGTACCATTAGCTCTTGGATTTTACATTGCTGAATCCTCTACCTATTCCCTCTGTTTTTTATTATTAAAGAAACTATTGCTTTTGACTTGTATTTTTTATGAGCAAAATTACATATTTCGATAAATATTTATTACATATTTTTTAAATCACCCCTCATAATATACATTAATAAGAAATTATTAGTCTATGCTTATTTTGATTAACACAATATATTTTAGTTTGCTTTTTTATTTTCAAACATAATAATTATTATATTTAACTAACTTTTTAAATAGTGTGATATAGTTTTTTTTCTTTTATATAGATTTTAGTAAACATAAATAACTTTGTACTTGTGAAAAAAATAGTAATTATACTCTTAAAATTATTTACAAATATTTAACTTTTCTATAACTATTGATCTTGATAGAAGGAATTATAACTTCTTAAGTAAGAAGTCTTGAGTTCAGGCAGTTATAAGTGCAAAAAACATCTTTGTCCAATTAAGCTTAACAATGCTCAAATATGTCTCAAAGTCAAATAGCTATATAAAAATATATATAACTTTCTAATTTTATCCTTTTTGCAATTAATAATCATATTATATTATTGTATAAGAATTAAAACCTTAATAAATAAACAAGAAAAGATAACATTAATCTAACTTTGCCTTATACTAAAGGTAATTTTTTTTATTTTGCCTTATATTAAATACTCAAAAAGAATATATGGTTTCTCTTGCACATATCAGATTGGGGAGAAACATAATTATGAGAGATGGTGCGTGAAGCAAGTTAATCAAAAGGCTTTTTCATTTGACAGTGCATAAACCGTAGAGCATGAAAGAGTTAAAAGCTGAAATATGTACTCCATTCAATTATACATACAAGTCACTTCTTATTAACTGTTATCTAGAATATCTCCAAATATATTCTATCATTATTGTGTCATTATTAGCTGAAATAATGACTAATAATTATTTAATAATATCAAGGATTATGGGTCATTTTGTCCTTGAATTGTATATAAAAAGTCACAAATAACTCAAAACTCAATTGTGTATCAATTCTGTCTCTCAACTTTAAAGATTTCTTTCGTTATCATACTAGCATAAAAAATAATTAATGTGCCTTAGTTACCAATAGGTTGTACTATTTTAAAAATATTTTATTAGATTAAGGGTCACTTTTACCCTTCAACTTCTATTCGAATAATTATTTTTACCTCTCAACTCAAATATTTTCTAATAAAAAAATATTAAAAATATAATGTGAAGCCTATTAATGGAGAACTAATAGTAAGAAAATAATAGGGTAATGATAGAGGAAATTTTTAAAGTTGAAAGATAAAATTGACCCATAGTTGTATTTAGAGACATTTGTGACCTTTTGTATATAATTTAGGTACAAAAATGACCCTTAACCCTTGATATTATTATGTAATTATTAGTTATTATTGTGCTATCTATTTCTTGATATATATAATGTACCCTTTATACAAGGAATATACATGACATTTTTCAATTTTTTTTTAGTTTATCTCTCTTATCTCTGTAGCTTTCATTAATCATTATATTGTCAAAATCAAGGCAAGTTAATCAAAAGAATATTTTAAAGGAAAAATGATAATTAAAGACCCTCTAAGAACATTAATCTCAATTAAGGACCATAACATTTTGAAATTTCAGTTAAGGACTACAGTCTTTAATTAAGAAAAAAAAGTAGTTTGTAAGGTGAGATTCACTAACACCACTTGAGGATTTACTAACCTAACTTGAGAAAATTATTAATGCATATTATGAAAATATAAAACCCTACTTGAGAATCAATTGTTTAATAAAAAATATCACTTGGGAATTCACTAACCCGACTTGAAAATATTTTAAACGTATATTGTGAAAATATGAAACTTTACTTGAAAATCAATTGTTTAACATAAAACACCATTTGGAAATTCACTAATCAGACTTAAAATTTTTTTTAATGTATATTGTTAAAAATGAAATCCCACTTGAGAATCGATTGATTAACAAAAAGTGACTTGTCCAAATTAGAGTCTTTTTGTTAAACAAAAGATTCCTAATTGGAGTTTTATGCTTTCACAATAAACGTTAAAAATTTTTTCAAGTCGAGTTAGTGAATTCTCAAGTGGCACATTTTGTTAAATAATCGATTCCTAAATAGGGTTTTATATTTTCATAATATATGTTAGAAATTTTTTTAAGTCAATTAAGTGAATTTTCAAGTAACATTAGTGAATTTCAATTCACAAAATATATTTTTTTATCCCAATAAGGATCATAATCCTTAACTAAAATTTTAAAATATTATAGTCTTTAATTAGGATTAATGTTCTTATAAAATTTTTAATTGTCATTTCCCCTATTTTAAAATTACAGTAAAACAAGGGTAGATGCCATATCTAAAATTCTAGTTACACGTACATATATTTACGACTAGGTTGTTCCCATAACTTTATGATGATTAGCAACAAAAAAAAAAAAAACCATTACTTTGTGATGATTAGCATACAAAAATAAAAAAAAAAAGCAGAAGAAAAAAAAAGGGAACTAGAATATTAAAGGAAGAATGATAATAAAATCTTAAAGAATAAATTAATGACAGTTAGGTTTTTAATAAAAAATTTTAAAATAAATTACAAATATTAATTTGAGATCATAGTTGTAGACATAAATCAAAATTATAAACTAATAATTATATTTAAAAGTTAAATGTTTTATTTCAAATTCAATAAAGTTGATACATGAGCCACCAGATGGTCTTAAGATTTGCTACACAAGCCACCATAGTTGTTTAAGATTTTGTTTTTGAACTTGGCCCTCGCATTGTATACAAAAAATATTTTATTTGTAATTATAATTCATGAATTTGTAGTTATTTAAATTTAAATTTACAATTTATTTTATAAAAGAATTTATCAGAGACTTAACTGTCATCCTCTCACTATTAAAGGAAAGAAGAAAATTAGGAAATATTTATCGGAGAGGGAGAAAAAAAAAAAAGGAACAAGGTAGTTTATACTTCTTGCTTATGGGAAATAGTAATCTATAATTCTGACAAGGCTATATTTGTACGCTAAGTGATTAATTAAACATATAAATTGATTTTAATCCAAAATAAAGTTAATTTGGGTTGGGCTTTTTGAAATAAAGCATTTTCTATATTTTTACAACCATATAAACATGAGAAATTTTAAAATTCAATTATTAAAAGAATATACCATTATTAATTTAAACTTGAATTGTATTAATGCTTAATTAATTTGTTACACTATCTCCTGCGATTATTACTTTTCTGTTCCTAGTTATAAGTCCTAGTTTTTCCAAATATACATACTAAGAATACATTAAAATCTAGTTGATGTGTAATATTTTTTTTCTTTTTCATGATTGCTCCAGGGCAAACTCGTGAAGAAATAATATATTCATCATATGAGTTCACGTTTATTTATAAATAATTTATAAAATATATATTTATACTATTTGAAAAATATTTTTATTTCAAAATTTATATATTATATTAAACCAAAGTGGTCAATACCAAATTAAAAATTACAAAATTTTTTTAAGAAATAAAAATAAGATAAAGTATAAATAGCAATAAATAATAAGTTTTTGATAATGTTAAAAAATAAATTTTAAGCTAATATCAATTTCTTTTCCTTCTGCATAAAAGATTTTTACAGTTGATGTGTGTATATATATTTCGATTAATGCAGCTGCTATATGAAATGGGAGAAAGCCTCATGAATGAAGTGCTATTTTGTATCTCCAGAAAAAATAAAAAAATACACTAAAAATAGTAAAAAAATAAAATAACTGGTAAAAAAGGACATTAAAATAAAAAAATTAAAAATATGTATGATAATGCAAGTGAGGTTAGCATGTTCCAAGTTTTCAAACAAGTTAACTGGATCTTATTGTATGATCATGCCAACTCGACAAGTCAACCAAGTTAACTCATGTGTTTGAAAACTATGATCTGCCCTCAATTAAAATCCTACTATTCAAAATACATGCATATATATTAATTATTACTCACTCTGAAATTACATAAAATTTAGAAGGGAGTGATAATCATTTTTAATAAATCATCTTATCAATAATTACTTCATTCTAATTTTATCTTTTTAAAATTTTTATAAGTGAAGTAAAGTAAATGGATAATATGAAAGAGAAATTATCTTTTAAAGATAATGCATTTAAAAATGAAAATAAATTGATCTTTTTCTTTTTTTAATAACATCAATAGTCTAGCTACCTTGATTTTAATGAGTTAATTAGAAAGCACTTAGACTCAAAGAACTGGAGGAAGCAAGGAAGACAACTAACCTTGATCCTTTAAATGGGTATTTTGGAAAAATGCTTCAATTACACCCTGAGTACTTTGTAATGAGACATAATTAGGAAACAACAAAGAGAGAATGATAGAGAGGTCCCCAATTAATTCAAATTAAGTCCAAATTGTTAAATTTCATGGATTTGCAAGTTTGGCTCTTAATTTTGTAACTTCATTATGATGAATTTGTAACTTATTTTTTAAATTTTAACATAGTTGAAGAATAAAAAAAATTATTTTTCATGTTAAAATTTGGAGCACAAGTTATAAATTCATCATAACAAAGTTACAAAATTGACAATCGAACCTGTAAATTTTCAAAGTTTAACACTTAGGACTTAATTTGAATTAATTAGTCCCTTTGGAACCTATCCATCATTCTCCCAAGCAGCAAATATAAAACATGAGACTTATAATTAGAGACAAAAGGAGTATGAGATGCCTCTAACCATATCACCAAAACTAAAAAAAATTGTTGTTAGAATAATAAATTGCATCCAAAGGAGTCATAGGGGAAAAAAAAAATTGTATTGGCCTTCAAATGTGAGAAATCTTGGAAAAAAAAAAAATTAATTCCTCAAGTGTTTTGTAATAAGATACACTTTATTTATGGGTAAATTACAGAAAATGACTAAATAGTTACAGTAAATGGTACAACAATTATAGACAATTATCCTAAAATTACCAAAAAAGAAGATCAAAAAAATTTTATTAGCCTTTTTTTTTTGTAAGTTTGAGTTCTTTTTCTATCATTTTTCAATCAACTAGCGATCAAAATTAACTTCTTTAATGATGAGGATTATATTGCACCATTTTTAGAAGTTGAAGAGAAACATGATACAAAAAATGTGTTTAGAGTTATGACACTCTAGGACTTATAATTTAAAAACTAATTTACTATTTTACCAATTATTTATTCTAGAATGTGGCTTATAGTAGTACAAAAGGGGTATTTGCCTAAAAACTATAAAGGAGGTAAGTGTTTGAGCAACTTGGTTATGTTGCAATAATCAATCCTTTGTGATTGAAGTTTCCTTCTCAAGCACTCTTCTAGTCTCTCTACATTCATTACCGCACTTCAATTCTTTCCCGAATGTGAACGAATGAATGCATGAATTAAACTTAAATAATTATCTTGATATTTTAAATTTGAATTAGAAAAACAATGCAGAAATTATTTAATGTTTTCAATCATTAATTGCATCTTGAACTACTTTCGCATAATGCAATTAAATCAAAGTTATGTTTCAAAACTCCTTTCCAAGATCTTTGCCTACTATTGTGTCCAAAACCTATCATACTTTAATTAGTTTGCAAATCAACCACTAAATTAAATAATGCATTGATTAACTTTAATTACAGTTGTACATTCAATCATGCAAGTTTTGCACGCTTCTTCAACTACAATCATTCTAATTAGAGTTCATGTTGTTCATTTTTCCCGTTTTAGGCAACATAGGGAAAAGATATTACTCATCCCTGTTGGAATATTTGTAGATCCGTATTAGTTAATTACAAATTCTAACCGATATATTATTGTGAATATTAAATAATCTTTCTATTATATCAAGCATTATTTAAAATGGATTGAGTCTTATTAAATAAACCAAAATAGTTTGGAATATTCAATTTGGATATACTGAAGGAGGTTCCCACTCACAATACATTTATATACTCCCATCATCTCTATATATAAGATATTTTTAGTTGAATCATGTAAATAAAAAAATTGGTTATATAATTAAAAACGCAGCACCATTTCAATTTTGCTCTTAATTATTATAAATGAAACATAAATATATTTTTTAAAGTAAATTAATGATAGTACTTATCTTCTTCTCTTTCTAATTTAATAATGGTATAATAGTTAGTTCATTAAAAATATGCAAACAATCTCTTATATATAAGGACGAAGGTAATATAAATTAGTTATCCTATTTAAAATTGACAGAGGCAATATGGTTATTGTGTTTTTCAACCTTATAACCAGCGATCATTTAAGTTGCTTTGGTCCCTGCAAGTGGTCATGCGCTTGCTTCCGTTGTGTTCCAAGTAGGATGTCTCCTCTCTTCCATTAATATTTTCTCTCCTCACCAAACGCTGATCTAAAGCTTCCACGGATTTCAGCATGTTATCAGGTACTTATCTCAACTCATTTTAGCTTTATCTTTACTTCAAATGGTATCGCATGTATTTTGATACTAACCGAATTTTTTTTTTGGCTTGTTTCGTACAAGCATAATTTCAGTATATTACACATCTGATAAAACGATCTGTAGTATGAGAAATCTGATCTGGAAGTTTCAAAGTTGGATATGTGTTTTTACAGATTTTGTCAATTTTTACACGCATGTTGTTCTTTGAAGTATGGTAAACATTTTGGTAGTCTCAGATTATTTTTTTGTTGCTACTTTCTTCAGATCTGAAGACCAGAATTCCAAAAAGAAAAATTTCAGATCTTCATTTTAGTGTTTGCATTCATGATTTCTCCCATTTAAAAATTGAATCCTGTTTGTGGAAGCTTTTAGATTATTTTTCTAGTGTGTCAAACAGTCCAGAATCAGTTTGTTTTTTTTTTTTTTTGAACTCTTCTTGTACTAGTTCAGAGCTCTGTCCGCCATTGTTGAAGCTTACTGGAGCAAGGCTGAAGATAACCTGCTCCAGCAAGGCCTACTCTCAGGCCCCAGCATGTGGGGATGCTTGTACCCATGCTCCAGATTCTTTGGACCCAGTTTCTGGGCTAGTCCCAATGTTTATTTTCTTTGCAGTGGAGATTTTTCTAGAATTTTTTTAGGCCTACAAATATTTATTATACTTTTTCTAAAATTTATACAAAGAAAAATTATACTGTTTTCTTAGAATTTTGAGCTGAAAGAATTCACGCATAATCTAAACAATATTTTTGACTTTGGTGAAAAGTCACTTTCCCTAGTTATTTATGTAGATGTTTCAATAAATTCTTGAACTCTTATAATATACATAATTATATTAATAAATTCTTGTAATTTAAGCATTTCTTTACATGTAATTCTTTTAAACAAGAATATGAGAAAATTGCATTTGATTGACTTTTGTGTTTGATGCAAATAAAATATGAAAATAATAGTATTATAATAAATTAGATGAGCATTTGAAACTATAGCTAATAATTCGGGTGGGCTGAGCTAATTCAGGTTAGACTTAATTCGAGTTGGGCTTATTTGAATTTGGCTCAAAGTATCATACCCTCTTTAGAAAGCCCATATAGCCAAGCTAGACCTAACTTTTTTTGGTCGGGTCCGGGCTAGTTCGTGGGGCTTTGCCAAAATTGACAACTCTATATACACACAGAGTTGGAAATTTTAACAGTCAGGCTTATTTGGGCTAGGCTTATTCAGATTGAGTTTAAAGTATTCTACCATTTTAAAAAAGATCATGTAGCCAAACCTGACCCTAACTTTTTTGAGTAGGTTCTAGTTGGCTCGTTAGGCTTGGCTCGAATTACCAGCTTTATTTAAAATGTACAAAATAAAATCATTATGAATTATTTGAATAACTCATGCTGTATAATTGGGCTATCAATGAAACACCTTTCGAATTACACATCCATGACAGCCATTTGGGCTTGAGAATGTTAATTAATAATTCATTTACTTCCCTATGTCGCGCGGGAGCCGTTACATTATGATTTTAACAATAAAACACTGTATTACTTTCATATTTGAGAATACTTAAGTGCAACTTAGTTTCATGAATCTATATATGAAGATGGTAGTTTAAAATTATTTACTCAGGAAAAATATATTTAAATAGTCATTAAACATCGTGATTGATATCATGATCAATTAAAAAATAAAAACATAATGAATAACAATGACTATAACCACAAAAGTAGTAATATTCTCAAAATGAATTAATATATGCAATTATGGCATTTGAATTATCTCTATACTTAATACAAATGATATGAGAAAATAATTAACATTTTAGATGACATAATGTTAAACTTTTGTACCAATTAATTTTGAAATTATGTTTGCTCATCACCATAAGAGGGATTTGCTACATGTACATCTTCCATGACATTATTTTTGGTAATACAATAAGAATGGAACTACCCTAAATAAATTACCCTTCACATTACATAAGAAAATTTCATTTGATACAAACTAAATATGATATAAATGATATTTAGATAATGGCTTAATTTTTCAGCACTATAAGCTTAGTTTTTTAGTACTATAAGCCCATATATGGACCTAGACTAACAGGAACATGCCTTCCTACTACTTGATGGTCTGAACGTAAGAATAAGAAAGTTATAAATAACTTTAAGCCACACAGAAAAGAAGCATTCATCCAAAAAAAGGTCTGCCCATAAAAGGCAGCAGTAAATGAAAAGTAGTACTGAAAAAAACTCAGTATGGCAGCAGGAAAAACTCTTTTATAGAAGGTAGAAGAATACATTTAAAAAAAAATAGTAGAATATGGGCACCTTGAATGGCAAAATTGCTATGAATGCAAATATGCTTTCAGCTAATACTCTTACTATAAATCCAAGAATCCTCTCATCCAGTCTTCTCTTTCTTGACTCTTGTTTGTGATGTGGTGCTGTTGGATCTTGAGCTGGACCAGCTTGAGCAGTTGAATAATTATGGTGCTTGCTGGATGGAGCACGAGCATAAGTTCCATGGCTTGTTATTGGAGCTTCATTCTCTACAAGAATGTACCTTTTAAGGACATCTAATGCTGAGTGTCCAAATCTCTTCATCAACGGTTCAGGAATTTCAAGAAAATGATTCCCAAAAAAGTTGAAGTGATGGAGATTGCAAAATAAACTTATGGCCCTGTAAAGAGATTGTTCGCCACAGAGAGACCTTTCAGGTTAGGAAAATACTTCAAGAAATTCAAATTCCTAGAGAAATTGTTGGAAGATATGTCAAGGACCCAGAGGCGGATGAGGGAGAATAGTTTAAATGGGACCTCATATGAGAAGCTATTGTTTTTAAGGTCAAGAATTTCTAGGTTTCGACAAGCAACTATTTAAGATGAAATATGACTTACTAATTGATTGTCTAAAAGAGAAAGCTCCTTCAACTGAGAGGGACGACCGATTGATACACTAATACTTGTAATACACTAGTACTTACAATATGTGATGACCTAGTTCATACAACTTATTGACAGGTTGGATTTGGATAATGATGCTTAATACACATTATCAAAAACGAAAAAAAAGTTATAATATGTAACATCCTGAAAATTTTTAAGACTCAAATTTATTTAAAAAAATAAAATATCTATAATTAAATTAAAATTAAGAATAATTTGATAGAGGTCTAGATTTTGAATTTTTCTTAGTAAAAGTTTGGTTTTATTTGACTTTTTACTGGGAAAAATTACCAAATTTGACTCGAGCTTTTGTGTTATAATAAAAAATGTTGGGCCCTTTCTTGTAATTTTTTTTCAAAGTGTTAGATCAGCATTTTAAAGAGAAACTGCGTAGAAACAAAATAGAACAAAGAGTAAAGGAAAGAAACCAATGCACGAGAGAGAGAGAGAGAGAGAGAGAGAGAGAGAGAGAGAGGGAGTTAGGCTTGGATATAGGAGGTTTTACGACCGTTGCAAACTCGGCTACACGATAGTAAACTTCTTACTCCAATCTTCTTCCTTCCCTCTTGATTTTCTTCAATTTTTGTAAGAGGAAATTTTTGAAGTTTAATCCAAAAGGCTTTATTCTTGTAAGCTTTAGTTTTCTTGGATGCTTGGGAGGTTGGTTTGAGATTCAACATGATGCCCTAATGTTTTGAGTAGGTAATTGGATGAAAAATAAAGTTTTAGGGCAAAAGTCAAACACCAAGAGGTTGGGTTTTGCTCCTCAACGGTTTAAATCTATTGATTTAGTTATAATTTTACTATTTGAGCCCAATAAGATTTAAATTAAGGTTTGATTTTCATTATAAGGGCTAATAGTAAAAGTTGGTGACACTAAGTGAAGGTTTTTAATTGATTAAAAATTATATACATTGGAAATTAGCCTAGTGATGGCTAATAAATGGTTTTGGTGGTTAAGTGATACTATGTGAATGGTTAGTTTAATATACGGACCATTATGATGGATTATGACTCATTGACTCAAGTTGTGTGGTATGAGTTATAGTTTTCATCAATGCTATTTGTCATGATAAGTGATATGGATCACTTATATGTTGTAGGGATTGTTGGTGGATTTTGTTTGGAAGTTAAGAAACAAGCCAAGTCCTATTTTATACAAGAAGAACTCTTTTAGTAACGAAGGGTTGAGGTAATTAGGAAATTTATATTTTTTATTACCTTGTTTAGCTATTTTTGAATAAATATTACTAGTTATCATGCATTACATATTTTAAAAGATTAAATGTGCTTTATAAGGGGTTATGAGATACTACTTTGATTATAGTGCAAATATGTTTTCTAATTGTTTAACAATAATATTTTTATGGAAACGAGATTTGTTTACATGTATTGTAATCATAAAGAATAGAAGTTGCACTTAAGGAAGTATAATTAAGTTAGGTACCTTAGATAGGCTAAGGAACTATTTAAGAGAGATTTATAAATATTATACTACCTTAGAGTGTTGAAGTGGTCAATACTCGAGAAAGGTAGATAAGAGTAAAAGGCATGATCTCCATAGGAGTTCACCAATGAGAAGTTGTGGACTTGTAATATTCTAGGGCACACTGCTAGTACTTAGTATTGCCTTATGTATTGTGGGCTCAGTGCACTAAAGTGGTTAGTATATTAAGTGTTCGACACCTCTCAGTGGGGAAGAAAATCTAACATATAAAGTGTGAGATTGAGTGCCTAGGTCAAGGTAGCCCTCACATGGAGACTCTAGGAGGGAGTTAGTTTCGACTACTCAGGATTTATGTCAAAGGGGTATAGGCAGTTCGGTGGATTAGATCATGCCTTAGATTATGTTTTGTGCCTGTGGAGGAACAAGTGGGTATAAGGTTTACTTGCAAGTTAAAGAGTGTCAGGGGGTATTCTATTAGTCATGAAAGGCTATACTGGCTTATATCATGCATTTTAAATGGTTAAATTATATACTACATTGAATTTATTATTCATTTATTCGATTATAGCTTACTTTGTAATAATTAATGTAGATTGCTCTATTACTGAGACTGTGGGGAAAAGGAGCAGAGTTAGAGGTTGTTTGTAAATTGTAAAGAACTGTAACCCCTTTCTTTTGAGCAAACCTATTGTAATGTATTTAAGATTAGGGTGCCAATAAGATGTGATTATGTATATATCTGTGTGAGTATGTGTGGATTGTATGACTTGTGTATGAATTTTTGTTTACTTGTAGACTTGTGGCTAGGAAACTTAGTTATGATGTGTGGTTTAGATGGATTTATTTAGTAGACTAAGTTTCTACTACAAGCAAATATTTATTTTGGTATATATGTGATTCTACAAGCAAATGCAAAGTAGTTACATTGCAAATGGTATGCTATAGACAAACATACACTTTGGATAGAGAGAGTGGGTGCGTGGACCCCACAGAGGTCTCTAAGCCAAGTGAAAATATTTAGTGTGTGTATTCATATATGTATATGATATTTAGAATAGTTTTTGGCCACTCTTGTGTAATTGTGCATTTTGGGGGTTTAGGATCCATTTTGAGAAATGGCATCCAGGTGGTCAAATTTTAGTATAAATGATTTTTCTATCATTTAAATGTTCTATCAAGTGTTTTTAGTCCTATTTGATGTGTCCAAAGTGTTCCCACAGGTTTGTAACCATTAGGATGAGATTTGGACAATTTTGAAAATAGTTTTTACTAAAAAATTGCACTTTTGCATTCGGGTGTCCAAATCTTAATCCGACCATTGGATTTTTCTAAAATTTAGATCACAAGTAAAACCTTTTATAAGCTTCATGTGGACTTTGGAATCCAGACACCAGATGGAGAAACGACGCACTCCAAAATTTGGTCCGAAGGAGCTATCATGACAGCAACAGTGTTGATGTTGCAACATGCACGAAATTCAATCCGTCCGTTAGATCTTTTCAAAATTTGATATGCTAACAGTACTCTTTAAAAGTGACATGTGGGCTTTTGAATCGCTCTGATCAAAGGTCAGATGATGAAATAGTGCACTTCGAAAGTTAGTCCGGAGGTGCTGTCAAGCTGTTATGACAGCAAAAATAACCAAATTTGTAACATATTCAATTTTTAATCTGACCGTTGGATCTTTTTGAAAATTGGTACACTTATAATACCCTTTGAATGTGATGTGTGAGCTTTAAAATTACTTTGATTGGGGACCAAATGACTGAACAACGCTTCCTGAAAGTTGGCTCGGGAGGGCTCTCATGACAGCAATTTAATGTTGTCATGACAGCATCTTTTTACCCTACTTTCGCCTAGTTTGCTTCCATGTGCTATAAGTAAAACCTATAAATTTTTTAAAAAAGGTTTTAAATGTTAATCGTGTATTTGTTTAGTGATTTAAATGGTTTGTTTCCTAAGTTTATTTTAGGATCAATTCCTCAACCACACTTAGTTTATTTGAATTGTGTGATTTTTGGATAACACTCGGGGCAAGTATTACATAATATATTAATACTTAACAATGCATGATGACTTAGCTCATTACCATTGAATAATGTAATGACCCTAAGTTCAAAATTAAATAAATTTATCTCTAAATTGATATTTTATTTAATTATTTTAATTCTATAGCAAGTGGAAAGTGAGAGTTTATTGGAACCTACACTAGTAATTTTTTTATTTTTATTTTTAATTTTCAATTCTATTTTTTAAAGGTCCATTGTTCAAATTTTACTAAATAAAAGTTTAGTTTTATTTAATTTCAAATTATAAGAAAATTTTGTGTTCCTTTTATGTAATTTTTCCTGTTCCCTTGTAATTTGCCCAATTATTCTCATGTTCATATTTTATTCTCTCCTTTGTGTGAAAAACAGAGGAACGGCATTTCTTTTATTTAATCTTTCACCGACATATCTCTTCTACTCCACTATTGAATGCTCCAATAAGTGAGAGAGAGAACACTTTGATTAATCCTCCTCTACTCTCCTTCTCCATGTGGAAGCGGCAGATCGTTCTCCCTCTTCATATGTTTTGTTTTGCATCATTAGTTCTCTCTTCTCCCTTGTTTTGTGTTGCAGACCCTCCTTCCTTCTATTCCATCTCTGTACTTATGATGGGGGAAGCTTAGAACCATCTCTTCGTTTCTCTTTGCTTCATTATTGGTTGTCGGCTTGGCTGTCCAGTTCGCTGAAAGTTTGCTACCACAAGGAAGACGTTTAAAGCTGGTTCACTTGCTCCCTATTCATGCTTCGCTATCGATCCCTTCTTCTCTCTTCCTAGTTGGTGTCGTGTAGGTGTTGGTGAGTGGAACTCGTCCTTCTTCTTCATTCTTCTTCGTGCAACAACATCTTCTCCTTCCTCTATCACTGTGTTATTGCCAGCCATTGTGCTTCCTCTTCTGTTTGTATTCACTGTGTAGTGCTCTCGTCAATCTCCTATTTCATTGTCTTCCCCTGATGTAAGTGCTGAAGTTGCTCTCCCATCTTTGTCAGACCTCCTTCTCCTTCCTTCCAGTTTGTGCAGTTGTTACTTTCTCTCTTTTGCTTTTTCCATGTGAACTAAGAGTGTTTGGAAGGAAGGAAGCTCCATTGAAGTTGTTAGAAGTGAGCTTGGAACCTTAAGGTTACTATAGATAAGTGGATAGCATTTTAACTAATTTTTCAATCAAATTTATCTTTGCTAAAATGTTACATTTTTATGTAAATCATTTTTATAACAACAATGTGATTATTGCTTATTTTTATACTTAAATTACTACTACAGAAATGATATTTAATAGCATGCATTTCATAGCAATAAAAAATGAAATGCTAACAATCTCAAATTCAAAAAAAAAGGTGACATTTGTTTCATCAAATGCCACAGCTTTCAAATTATATTTTTATTTTATAATTATAATAAATTCACAGAGGTGGTGTTTTTGAAATGAAATGCCACAAAATTATGTTGATCAACTACTAGGTGGCATTTCAGTATTTAAACGCTACCTCTCTACATCATTATAAATAATTATTTTGCTTTGTAATATTATATAATTATTTTATTATAAATAGACAATAAGTATAAATAATCTGTATGTATAATTTTTTAATAATTCAAAACAATATAGGTAGCATTTTTTTTATATGAAAACGCCACCTCTGTGATTTATGAAGAAAGTTAATAAATAACTTAAAGAGGTGGCATTTCTCAAACTTCAACGCCACCAATCTTAAAAAATTGTTAAATATTATTTATATATTAATTATAATTGTTAAATATTATTTATATATTAATTATAATTTTTACTAATATTTAGTATTTGTTTTGTTATAATTATTAAGTGATATAGGTAATTATTAATAGCAATACCTATAATAATTTTTTATAAGTATTTATTATTACTTTGATTGTATACATATATCTATTTTTAAATAAATATTTATAATTGTAAATTAATATTTGTAGTTATATCTAATTTCTTGTTGTATAATTATTATTAAATTGAAAACATAATAACTATTATGAATTTTGTATATTTTAAACTAATATAATATGGAGATAATTTTTTTTAGGAGAGAGGTGGCATTTATTACATTTAAAAACGCCACCTCCCTAACAAAAACAAAAGATGGTGCAGTGTGTGTTGTTATGCAAGCATAACGGGTAGTGTGTCAGTGTGTTGGGAATATGCAATGGGGACATGGGCAGTCTTAACTATTGGTTCTGAAAAGTGGCCAACTTTGTCTTCTTGCTATGCAGACTGTCCGGGTAAGCTTGCTATACTATGTCTTCATTTTTTATTTCTTGATCAGTGACATTTTTTCAGCTCTCTTGATTAGCATCATTCACGTTCAGCTGGTGGTCTAGCTCCCAGCTCCTTCAGCTCGTGATTTCCAACTCATGTTCTCCTCTTCCAGCTCTCCCACCTGGTTTCTTGTTCTTGAAGCTCTCAGCTCGTGGTTCCTTTTCTTCCAGCTCAGCAACTCACGGGTAACTTCTGTTCACGGGTGCCTTTCCCAAGTGTTCCTACACTACTAATGCCCAACTTTTAGATATAATCCTTAGTACCCAAAATTTTAACTTTTAAATATTCTAAAATTTGTGGTCCCTAACTTCAACTTATACTGGATCAACTTTATTCTCCATTTTTACCTCGTAATCTTCAGCCTATGTGGTCCCAACATTGTTTCCTTAACACTGACAGATTGATCTTCGTAGTTTCTTTAGCTCCCTGGTACGCTTTGCATTTTTTTAAATTTTTTGTTTTAGTTATATCATTAGATATGGGTTAATTTAAGATAAATTTTGAAATATTATATTATTACCCTAGAATTTTCAGTTTTCTCCTAAATGATAAAGAAAAAAATTAATTTTTACAATAAGCAAAAAAAATATTTAACTTATATTTTAGTTAGATGTGAGTTAAAATTATGTTTGCATTTATTGATTTATTTTTTGTTGATTATTAATTTGGTTTTTGGTTAGATTATGTTGAATTAATTATTTTAGATATTTGCAAGTGTTGAATAGAGGGTTTAATACCCAATAAATTTTTAATTTTAAGCTGTTATGTTGTTGAAATTTTTTTAAATTGTTGAATTAATATATAATTTTTCAAAATTTTATTTTTAAATCATTATGTTATTGATTTTATTTTAAAATATAAACAATATATTAAAAAAGAAATTATTAGTAGACCATGCATGTGTGATACAAATGCCACCAAGTCATACTTGACACTTTCTTATAATAGGTAGTGAGTATGGATCAAAAGTGGATATTTGCTAATTGATTGTCAAGAGAATATAGGGACGGTGTGAAAGAGTTTATTACTTTTGCAGTTCAACATGCAAAAGATCCAAATAAAATTT
Organism: Prosopis cineraria; assembly: GCF_029017545.1. Taxonomy (NCBI): domain Eukaryota; kingdom Viridiplantae; phylum Streptophyta; class Magnoliopsida; order Fabales; family Fabaceae; genus Prosopis; species Prosopis cineraria. The sequence continues at coordinate 35,378,141 of NW_026555339.1, read as the reverse complement.
TGTGTCCTTGCTTAGCTTGTTGCTATGGAAAGAGAATTACTCCAACTGAATTGTTAGATTATTTAATATGTCATAGAATTGATCAAAGTTATATATGCTGGACAAGGCATGGGGAGGGGAATGATTTATCTGGTGAATAGGGTGATAACACTAGGTTTTTTGAGAGACAAGATGCATGTGATGATGTTGGTAGCAATGCATGTGAGACTAATTGTCTTGATGAAATGCTAAACGTAATAGAGGATGATTTTTGTTATTGTCCTAAAATGTTTGAAAAGTTAATTGGTGATTTAGAGAAACCATTGTATCCTGGTTATACTAAATACACCAGATTATCAGCAATTCTGGTATTGTACAATTTGAAAGCTACATGTGGATGGACTGATAAGAGTTTCACTTTACTGTTTGATGTTTTAAAAGATATGTTTCCCACTGATAATGAACTTCCCACCAAGACATATGAGGCTAAACAAATTCTCTGTTCGATTGGTTTAGGCTACGAGAAAATACATGCATATCCTAACGATTGCATCTTATTTTGTAATGACTATGTGTCGTTAGAGAAGTGCCCTAAATGTGAAGCATTACGATATGAAAAGAAATCAAGTTTTGTAAAGGTGCTATGGTATTTTCCTATTATACCAAGATTTAGGCACATGAATGGAAATGCAGAAATTGCCAACATGTTGATATGGCACAAAAATAAAAAGATTAAAGATGGCAAGCTCAAGCATCTTGCAGATTCCCCTCAATGGACAAAATTGATTTTGAGTACCCTGATTTTGGAGAGAAAGAAAGGAATCTTCGTCTTGCACTATCGATCAACTGATGGAATCAACCCACATAGTGTTCAGAGCAGTACTCATAGCACATGGCCAGTGATATTAATAATTTATAACCTACCTCCATGGTTATGCATGAAACATAAATTTATGATGTTATCTATGTTAATTTCTGGGCATAAACAACTAGGAAATGATATATATATATATATATATATATTTGGCCCTTTTGATACAGGATTTAAAATTAATGTGGGACACCGGCGTGGAGGTTTATGATGGGCATAGAAAAGAAAGTTTTATTTTAAAAGCCATGTTATTTGGCAAAATTAATGACTTCCTTGCTTATGGGAATTTGTCAGGATATAGTATCAAAGGGCAGGGTGTGTGTCCTATATGTGAAGAAGACACTCATTCAATATGGTTGGATCACTATAGAAAAAATGTTTATATAGGACACCGTAGATTCTTGCCTTCGACCCATCATTGGAGAAAGTGGAGAAAAGCTTTCAATGGTGAATCTGAAGAAGAGAAACCTCCTAGGCTGAAGATAGGCGCGAATGTGTTTGAAAAGGTGAAAGATCTTGACAATCTTTTTGGTAAACCCTTTACGAGAAATGTTACAACAAGTGGGTGGAAGAAAAAATCAATCTTTTTTTATCCACCATATTGGAAGTCCTTCCATATAAGACACTTTCTTGATGTGATGTATATTAAAAAAAAATGTGTGTGACAGTGTGATTGGGACATTGCTCTAGTTGCCAGGAAAAAGCAAGGATAGTGTCAAATCAAGGTTGGATTTAGTATCTATAGGAATAAGGGAGGAGTTGGCTCTAGTGGAGAAAGGAAGTCACATATATCTACCACTAGCAACTTACACTTTGTCGAACAAAGAGAAAAAATGTTTTCTTGAATTCCTCTATACTGTTAAAGTGCCGAGGGATATTCTTCAAATGTAAAGAATCTTGTGTCAATGAAAGACTTGAAGTTATAGGGGCTTAAATCTCATGATTCTCATGTGCTCCTCCAAAATTTCTTACCAATTGGCATTAGATCTATTTCGTTAAAAAAAGTATGACGCACCATCACTAATTTATGCTTATTTTTCAAGATGATTTGTAATAAAGTAGTTGACCTTGTAAATTTGCCAGCCCTACAAAGGCAAATTATTTTGACCCTGTGTGAACTTGAAATGTATTTCCTACCTTCATTCTTTGATATCATGGTTCATTTGACTATCTACTTAGTCAAAGAAGTTCAAATATGCGGGCCAACATATTTAAGATGGATGTACTCGATTGAGCGTTGCATGAAAATATTAAAAGACTATGTAAAGAATAGATATCGACCCGAGGGGTGTATCACTAAACGGTACATAGTCAAAGAAGCAGTCGAATTGTGTACAAATTATCTGTCTAACATTGATGCTCTAGGGATTCCAAAGTCTCGTCATGATGGATGAAGATCAGGTAGAGGAATAATTGGAAATAAAGTTGTTAGCATCTCGGCAGTTGAATGTGAACAAGCTCATCTATATGTTCTACACAACACCGAAGAAGTTAAGTCGTTTATGGAAGAACACAAGGATATTCTTAGAGACATATTTGGTGTTAGAAATGAGAATTTTGTAACAAAAGAACACAATCGATGATTTATAAAGTGGTTTAGAAGTCACATTCTTAAGGAGTTGGAGAGAGATCCTGATAATGTTCTTGAAAAATTAAGATGGCCGACCAAGGGGTTGAGTTTACAAGTTTTATCTTACACTGGTTATGTAATCAATGGTTACATTTTCTATACCAAAGAGCAAGATTATTAAAGCACAATGCAGAATAGCGGGGTAACGCTTATTGCTGGTGGTCTACATGTATCTAGTTCAAAAGACACCAACCCTGTCTATGCAAAAATGTCATACTTTGGTGTCATTGAACGTATATAGGAGTTGGATTATTCTATGTTTAGGGTGCTAGTCTTTGAATGTAGGTGGGTTAACAATTATAGTGGATTTTGAATTGATGATTTCGGATTTATTCAAGTGGATCTCTTTAAGATTGGGTATAGAGATGACCCTTTTATTTTATCTTTGCAAGCTCAACAAGTGTTTTTCATTCCTCATCCTGCAAAAAAGAATTAGTCTATTATACTTTTATCAAACAAAAAACATGACGACAATGATGAAGCTCATGGAAGTGAAGATATGAATATTGAAGATGATCCTTTCTACGGGACAATTCAATCTTTTGACAATGATTTAATTGTAGATGGGCACTTGTACATGAGAGATGATCATAAAGATGGGATATGGGTTGACCTGTTAAGTCTAAATCAAGGAAAAAAAACAGAAAAGTAATTTTATTTTTTATTTTTACTTCTTTCAAAATTAATTTACCTTGTTTGTTCTACTTATGCATACGCTAATGTATCATTTTTAACTTGAAGGACAATGAGTTCTCATAGTGACGACAAACCTCATACCAGTTCAAACGACGATGATTCTTAAGCAATAAAGGAGAAAATGTTTCGAGATGTTCATCATGGTAGAACTGTGATGGCCAAGTTGATCAGAAATAGAAGCAAGGGAATAAAGCTACAAGTTGGTTGGAATATCAAGGGTCAACCAATAAAATCAAATGGAGAAAAATTATTTAATTATATTGAAGCTGTAGCTCGAGACCATGTGCCTATTACATTTATTGATTGGAGAAAAGTTTTGAATGAGTACAAAAGATTCATATGGGAACAAGTTGAGGTAAAAAAAAAGAAGTCATTTAAATTTTATCTTTTTTTATTTTTTTCCTGCACATTTAGTGATCTAAATTATTTTTAATCTTTCTTTCAGTCTTGTTTTGAGCTTGATGAGATTCATAGAACATATGTTCTCAAAAAAGCTGGGGTTCTTCTTAGGAAATTTCATGCATATATTTGTAAGTGGTATTTAATAGATAATAATTAAAATATCATTAAACATCCACCGAAACTTTATGATAGGATCATATCTCAAGAAGATTGGGATAAATTTGTTCTAGTGCACACAACAGAAGAATTTAAGGTAATTAATGCTAGATTTGGCCAATTAAATATAATTTTGTTTATATAAAATTAACATGAATTCAATTTTCATTTCAATAGTTGAAAAGCGAGTGATGACGTCAATTAGCAGAAAGCCAAAAATATTGCTTCAGAAGGGGACGAAAAGGATACGCATTCATTGAACAAGATAAAGTACATATCTTATATTTAATACTTATTACATGCATCTATTTTATATGTTTGAGTTATTTATGAATTTAGTTAATTATTTTAATATGTAGATAAAAAAAAGATAATTTAAATTATGAACAACTTTCAAGACATGAAGTGTGGGTTAAATAACGACTAAATTCAAAAAGTAATTGAAGATGACAATGTGAGGCAAGTTTGGCAGACTTGTGTAAGTATTAATATGTAATTCTTGTTTAAATCTAATATTTTATGCCAGAAACTAATTCTTATATTTTATATAATAGAAAAATTTGTCACAAGAAATGTAACATCCCGAAATTTTAAGACTCAAATTTATTTTAAAAAATAAAATAAAATATCTATAATTAAATTAAAATTTAGAATAATTTGATAGAGGTCAAGAGTTTGAATTTTACTAAGAAAAAGTTGGGTTTTATTTTATTTTTAACTATGGAAAAAATAATCAAAATTGACCCAGGCTTTTGTGCTATACTAAAAAATCTTGGGCCCTTTCTTGTAATTTTTTTCAAAGTGTTAGATCAGCATTTTAAAGAAGAAAATGAATGTAGAAAAGAAATAGAACAAAGCAGGAAAATAAACACATGAGAGAGAGAGAGGAAGAAGATAGGAGAAAGAGAGGGAGTTAGGCTTGAATCTAGGAGGCTTTACAGCCGTTACGAGCTTGGCTACATGATAGATAAACTCTCTACTTCAATCCTCTTCCCTCCCTCTTTGTTTTCTTCAATTTTGGAAGAGGAAATTTCTAAAATTTGATCCAAAAGGCTTTATTCTTGTAAGCTTTAGTTTCCTTGGGTCCTTGGGAGGATGTTTTGAGTTTCTATATAGTGATCTAATATTTTGAGTGAATAATTGAATGAAAAGAGGTGTTTTGGACACAAATTAAACCTTAAGAGATTGAGTTTTTCTCCTTAATAGTTTGAGCCTATTGATTTAGTTATAATTTTGGTATTTGAGCCCAATAAGATTTAAATTAAGGTTTGGTTTTCATTATAAGGGCTAATGGTGAAAGTTGGTGACACTAAGTGAAGGTTTTTAATTGATTAAAAATTATATAAATTGGAAATTAGTCTAGTGATGGCTAATAAATGGCTTTGGTGGTTAAGTGATACTATGTGAATGGTTGGTTTAATATATGGACCATTGGGATGGATTATGGCTCATTAACCCAAGTTATGTGGTGTGAGTTATAGTCTTCATTAATGCTATTTGCTATGAAAAGTGATATGGATCACTTATATGTTGTAGGAATTATTGGTGGAACTTATTGAAAAGTTAAGGAACAAGCCAAGTCTTATTTTGTACAAGAGGAACCCTTTTGGTACCAAAGGGTTGAGGTAACAGGGGAATTTATATTTTTTTTTATTTTGTTTAGCTATTTTTGAGTAGATAATATTATCTATCATGCATTACATGTTTTAAACAATTGAATGAAAATAAAATGTGTTTTAGAAGGGTTTATGGGATATTGCTTTAATAATAATGCATTTATATTTACTATCTATTTAATAATGATGTTACTTATCGAAATAAGATTATTAGCATGCAGTGTGATAAAAAAAATGAGGAGTTACACTTAGGGAAGTGTAACTAGGTTTGATACCTTAAATAGGCTAAGAAACTGCTTAAAAGATGAATTATGAGTGTTATACTACCTTGAGTATTAAAGTAGTCAATATTCGAGAAAGGTAGAAAAAGGGTAGGAGGCATGATCTCGGTAGGAGATCACCATTGGGAAGATGTGGTCTTGTGATATTCTATGGCTCACTGTCAGTATTCAGTGTTGCCTTTCATATTGTGGGCTTAGTACACTAAGGTGGTTAGTGGATTAAGTATTCAACACCTCTTAGTGGGAGAGGGAATCCAGTATATGAAGTGTGAGGTTGAGTGCTCAGGCCAAGGTAGCCCTCACATGGAGAGTAAATCAGGCTGGCTCTGGGAGGGAGTTAGCTCTGATTGTTTAGGATTCATGTCGAAGGGGCACAGGCTGTTCAGTAGATCAGATCATGCCTTGGTTTATATGCTATGCCTGTGGAGATACAGTGGGTACTAGGTTTACCTACAAGCTAAAGAGTGCTAAGGGGCATTCTGTTGGTCAGGAAAAGCTATATTGGCCTATCTCATGCATTCAAGCATTTTAATTAGTTAATTATATGTTATTTTAAATCTATTATTTATTTACTTGACTATGGCTTTTCTTGTAATAAGGAATATCGATTTCTCTATTACTGAGACTGTAGTTGTCTCATCCCTTTCTTTACAATATTTACAGGTCCAGGCGAAGGATCTATTGGTGGACAGGGAAAAGAGCTAAGCTAGGGGTTTGCTTGTGATTTGTAAAGAACTGTAACCCATTTCTTTTGAGCAGGTACATTGTAATGTATTTAGGATTAAGGTGCCAGTAGGATGTGATTATAAATATGCGTGTGAATATGTGTGGATTGTATGACTTGTGTATGAATTTTTGTTTGCTTGTAAACTTGTGGCTAGGAAACTTGGTTATGGTGTGTGATTTTAATGGATTTACTTAGTAGACCAAGTTTTCACTACAAGCAAATATTTATTTTGGTATATATGTGATTCCACAAGCAAATGCAAAGTGATTTCATTGCAAATGGTGTGCTATGGGCAAACATACACCTTAGATAGAGAGAGTGGATGCGTGGGCCCTACGGAGATCTCTGAGCCAAGTGAAAATATTTAGCATATGTATTTATATAAATATATGGTATTTGGATTGATTTTTAACCACTCTTATATGATTTGACTATTTTAGGGGTTTAGGGTCTATTTTGGAGAAATGGTACCTAGGTGGTCAAATTTTAATATATGGGTGTTTTTCATCATTTGAATGTTTTATTAGGTACTTTTAGTCCTATTTGACGCGTCCAAAGTGTTCCACAAGTTTGTGACCCTTAGGATAAAATTTGGACAATTTTGAAAATGGTTTTTACTAAAAAACTGCACTTTTACATCCAGGTGTCCAAATCTTAATCCAACCATTGAATTTCTTTAAAATTTGGGTCACAAGTAAAAATTTTTATAAGCTTCATGTGGGATTTGGAATCATATCGATCAGACACTGGACAGAGAAATGGTGCACTCTAAAATTGGTCTGGAGGTGCTGTCATGTTCTTATCATGACAGCAACAGGATTGATGTTGGGACATGCACAAATTTTGATCCAACCGTTGGATCTTTTTAAAATTTGATACACTTGTAGTATCCTTTGAATGTGACATGTAGGCTCTAGAATTTCTCTGATCAAAGGTCAGATAATGAAATGGTGCACTTTGAAAGTTAGTCTGGAGGTACTGTCATGACAGCTCAAAAGCTATCATGACAGTAAAAATGACCAAACTTATAACATGTCCAATTTTTAATCTGACTGTTAAATCTTCTTGAAATTTGGTGTATTACTAGTAATAATTAAAAATTACATGTGAACTCAAATCACTTCAATCGGAGGTTGAACGATGGAAAAATGCCTCTCGGAAGTTGGCCAGGGAGGGCTATCATGATAGCATCTTTTTACCACGCTTTCACCTAGCTTGCTTCCGTACGCTATAAGTAAAACCTATAAATTTTTTTAAAGGCTTTAAATGTTTATTTTGCAATCGTGTATCTTTTTAGTGATTTAAATGGTTTGTTTCCTAAGTTGATTTTAGGATCAACTCTTTAACCACACTTAGTTTATTTGAATCGTGTGATTTTTGAATAACACTCGGGAAAAGTGTTACCAGAAAGGTCAGAAGAAGAACAACAATTTGGTCGTGATGATATCCTTAGCAAGGCATTAAATGTTCCAAAAGTCTTGGGTTGTGTCAGAGGGGTTGGTTTTGGTGTTAACCAAACTACTTATTTTGGTGGCAGGAGACGCTCAAACAAGAGTGTAATTGTTAAGTTAAAAGAGGAAATGAATGCATTTCAACAACAAATGCTGGAATAAAATATGCACGAGCAGTATTATGAAGAACAATATCATCAATTACAAGAACAAAATAAAAAGTTATTCCAGCAAATAAATGATATGATGCAACAGGGCTTGGTGAAAATTCTAGCAGTTGAAAGCCCTAGTTTGAGGGATAGATGTACTTTCATGTCAAACCACCTAGCTCTCCCTCTAGTAATACTTTTTCTACACTACTTTAATTATATTCTTAATTTTATAATATAAATTATTAAAAATTTTCTTTGTTCGTAGGGGGAATCAAATGCAAATTGTACACAGAAATTCCCTTTAAAAATGCAGTTGTCGTGGGTATTGTTTACAATTTCGCTAAAGACACTTTATATACAATACCATTACACCCTGGCATGTTATGAGTTTCTATAGACATTTGCACTAATGATGATGCCAAGTTACCAATATCTCTTAATGAAGATATTGTATTGGTTGAAGATGCAGAGGGGACTTTTGTTGCATGGCCTCTACATCTCATTGAGTTATTTGACAAGGTAATTATATAATTCAAACTTCTTTATAATTTGCTACATGTACTTATAATTTGATGACTTAGTTTTTTTATATTATTTTTACAGACTCAATCAAAATCAAAGAATAAGAAAATAATTGAATCGCATGGTAATATCTCTAAGGAACCAAATACCATGCATAAGTAAAAAAGTGTATCTCATGGAGCTTTAAAAATAAAAAGGGCTAATAATTGTTGTGAAGCTCTTTGGTCTCTTTTGCCAAAGCTTACTGCTATGGCCAAACAATTGAAATAAGATTTGAGGAAAAAATCTATTGTAAGGATAGTTGGGAATATCTTGATAGAAATACCATCATGAAAATACTTAATCGAGAATGGGTGAGTGCTTCTACTACCAACACTTGGATAAGGTACTTATTTTATAATATTCTTTGATATTGATGTTTTTATCATTTGTTTTGATTGGTTTTAATACAAATTTTTGGTATTTTTGAAGGTATTTGTACATTTCTTTTCTAAAAGACATGAAGAAAATGAATAGATTTGCTTTTATTAGTCATCATGATATTAGTCATAGGTCGACATTGGGTCTATCTAAGCAAGTAAATCTTGTAAAAGAAATGTTCACAGAGAAGGCAAAAGTTGAAAAACATATGTTATTTTTAATTCCTTACAATGCAGGGTATGTAATTTATTAATTATTTTTTTCTTTTATGTATGGTACCACAATTTTATTAAGACATAACAAAAGTTTAAAATTTTTAGGAAACATTAAATTTTGATTGTTATCAATCCTGTGGCTGTTCCTTTGCCTTTAATTTATTATTTAGATCCTCTACCTGAAGGAATGCTAATGGATGGGCCTAATATGTTGAGGTTATTCAATAAGTAAATATTTATGCTTATAAGAATTATTTTTCACATTTTTATATATATTTGCATCAATTAGTATTGATTAATTTTTTTTCTATTTTATTAGGGTATTGAACAGTTTTTAAGGTCATAAAGAGCTCCCCTTTTCCAGAAATAAAGAATTTTCTAAAAGTTATCAATGGACAAAAATCATGGTATAAATTATACTTTAGAGAATTATTAAATTATTGACTATATTTATCTCATTCATAAATTTATATTATATTTTGGTGAATTTTTTACTGCCCTTTTCAACTAAATAACAATAATTGTGGTTACTATATTATGAAATTTATGAAAGATGTGATCACTCATGGTTAAACTTCTATCTCATTTGAGGTATGAAATTTAACTCAATTTGAATTTTATCATTTTTAGTTACTTATGATATCATTTTTTAATATATTTTGTAGTATTATAAGGATACAAGGTGCTTGGAATACAGTGATGAGAAAATTTATGATCAAATTAAAGAATGGTCATCTTTTATTTTGACTTTAGGACACCTGAACATAGGTAATTATTAAATGGTTTATTAATGTAGAAACTTTTGAAAATTTTCATTATATGTCTTCAATCTCTTGGAGAACTTAGCTATATTAATGTAGTTATTTCTTGTTGGTATCACAAAGCTATTTCTTTTTATTGTAAAACTGAACTGTTTGTAAATTATTGGATTGGTTGATATATATACTATTCGATCTTTTGTATTGGTTCAAAAGTTGGGTTAATTAATTTGTGAAATTTTATTTTTTTTAAAAAATAACCAAAGAGGTGGCATTTCTTCCTTGAAAAAACACCACCTTTGTAGTCAAATAGGTGGTGTTTTTACCCATTAGAAATGCCACCTATTTAAATTTAAATTTTTTTAATTACAACAATTTTTTAAAATATTTGGAGTTATTAGCCATAAGAAAAATTCACAATTGTGTTATGAATAAAAAAAAATAATATAACAAATAGGTGGCGTTTTTTTAAGGAAGAAATGCCACCTCTGTTAATCCAAGACATGAGAGAGGTGGCTTTTGTTTTAGGAAAAAATGCCACCTCTGTTAAGCTGAGTTTGAGAAAGGTAGCATTTTTACCTTGAACAAATGTCACCTCTATTAATCTGAGGTATGAGAGAGGTGGTGTTTATTCTAGAAAGAAATGCCATTCTAGAATAAACGCCACCCCTCTAATTTAAAAAAAAAATCTGACAAAAGTGGCATTTGAAAAACTAAATGTCCTCGCTCTCACGTCAGTCTCGTGGCATTTCATTAATTAATGAAACGCTACGAGATACCTATTATAGCTTTGAAATTTATAGCGTTTATTAAACGTCATAAAATTAAAATTTCAAACGCCACCAAAGCCTATTTTTGTAGTAGTGAATTACTTTATTTTGTGAAAATCTTTATCAAATTTGATAATTTTAGTTAATCAGTAAATACAAGTTTGAAATTTGATTATGAGATTTTATTCTATCAAACATTGAATTGATACTAAGAATGATTCATGTGCGTTTGACTTTGAAAATAAAAAATTTATATATTACTAATGATTTCCTCGCATGGTTGAAAATAGATTTGAAGGGGATTTTATACAGAACACTGATTGCTAACGGCAGTTTCATTAGCCCTTGACGCACCATGGTCAATAATTAGCTAGTTCAATTTTTGTGAGCTTTATTCTCACGTTTGTTAGTCGTGGGTATTATACCTAAATTTGTTGTATGGCTTCACAGTGTTTGGTTAGCATTACTCTTGTGAACTGTGTGTCCATGTTTGTTTTGTGGCTTCAGTTATGTTTGATTACTTACCCTCATGGACTATGTATTCACATTTGTTTTTGTGGCATAAGCTGTATTTGGTTATTTACTTTCATGGACTGCGTGTCCACGTTTTTGAATTGTCCTAATAAATTCTCAAAAATATGAATTTGTAATTTATTGATGGCTTCACACTCTAATATTTTTTTTACTAGCAAATGTTATTATTTTCAATTACATATTTATTTAATTATTTTGACATGTCAAGATCAAATGTTAAAGTTACTTCATTGCTATAGATTTAAAGTTTCTCGATATTGAAGTTATATAGAACTTTTATTCCATGCTTTCAAATTTGTTTACTTTAAATTGCTTCCTCTTTAATTTATGCAATTAGTATATTTTGTTCATTTTAATTGTAAAAAAATTTTATGGTTGGGATATTATTTACTAGAAATTATTATTTTGGTCTCAAATATGTTGGCTAATATTATATCTTTCGCTAATTCTTATGGGGCTATAGTATTCAGTTGAAATGAAGAATGGTAGATCAAATCAATTTTAATGCAAATTTAAGTTTATGTATTATATTTTGTAAATTCTTATGTAAGGTGCTCCACATAAGCTGTAGTTAGGGTCCTCACCCTTATTATTTGTATTTTGTTATCTGCTGGTTGGAACAAAGTTCATTGCTACTATTGTTGTTTTGTAAATTGATTGTTGATTTATTTTTGGGAGAATTTATTGGGAGGGGAGGTTTTGCAGTAATTTTTTTTTTTACAAAAAAGTCTAGAAATCATTTATTAAAAAAATTATTGCAATGAATCTCAATCCTACTTCAATTGAATTAAAATATTAAATTAGAGTTTCTTTGATTGAGGCTTAAGAGATGTTTGTTATGAATATATCCTATGCCAGGCATGTTTAAATTTTCAGGGCATGACAAACAAAAAGATATGAAGAGCCAACAAAAAGAAAAAGATCAAAAACCATACACTGCCATATTAAAATTATCAATTACTATTGATGAATAATTGTTAGTAAGTTGTTAAGTTGAAAACTAAATGACAATAATTAAAAATTATTTAACAATAATTTATAATTTCAATGAAAGAGACTTCAGAGTATGTAAATGAAAATGACACTCAGACAAGGATTTTTCGTGCACCCTTTTCTTCAATTACTGAAAAGGATATGCTGAAGGCTTTGAATAAACTTGTGAAACCCACTAGAGATGAGGCACTGGTTGTGGATGCCATGCAGGAAATTGATTTAAAAGTTGGAGTTGCCTTCACTCGATTTTAGACAAGTTATTGTCATGGAAAATATGGAAACCTAGATGCCAGAGTTATATTGTTGGTTTCTTGCTCACTTCCTGCTCACTTCTCTTTTCTTATTGTGACTTATCTCCTCTATGCCATTGTTCTATTTTCTCTTGTAGTTTCTTTTAATTCATAAATAATGCTAGTATTATATCTCTCCTAGTCCTAACAGCAGTCTCATCTTCTTGTTAAGAATTGTCTAGATGCAAAATTATGCAACAACTATAACTATTTTTTCCCCATAAAAGAGGTAAAACTTTTGCTAAACATCACATCAGCTAGCTAGATCCGCTAATTAGAAACTAATCCACATAATTCTATATTTGATTATGCAATCAAAAATTATTGGTGAAGTATCCAAAGTCTCCCCTGTTTAGCTAAGGAATCTAGCACTCGTGAGTGAAAATTAAAGCTGAACATATAACACCATGGGTTCTTCTAACTTTGAGGTTTGGACAAAAATTTAGAAATTACCCACTTATAAAAAAAAAATTATATCTTTCTTCATTAGGAATGCAGCTTTGTATTATCTCCGAACTAAATTTGTCATCAAACAAGGTAGCTGTATTTCACTATTTGCCAAAGGATTTGTCCTTTTTGCTGCAACTTCCTCGATCTCTCAACCACTGGGTTTAGATTAATAAATTTGCCCTAAAGAAAAAATCAACAATATAATAAATCTAAAGTAAAGTAAAATAGAAAAATATCTACAATTGCTTTGCCCTCTTTGCCCTAGTCTTCTTCTTTAATTCCAACGCGCAAATCGACCATCAAATCAATTACAATCTTGATCTATTGCTAGAATTTCGTCCCTCACAATCATCAAGTCAACAAATAGCTTCTTCCATGCCTACGTAGCCAAATAGCCTCATTAGCTCAAGTCATGAATATTCTTCCATGTGATAATTTACATTCATTCAACTGTAATGACCTAGAATTTAATTGAAATTTAAATTAATGATAAGGTATTTTGAGGATATATATATAAGTACTAATTTATCAAGGAGGTGAGTTATCTTAATGGTAATTGAGTAAGTCTTTCATAAGGCAAGTCTTAGATTCGAACCCTTTCAAGGCAAGGGGAGAAAACTTTTATTTTCACCAATAACTTGGCTAAATTACCATTTTGCCCCTTGGTGTTTATAAAAAAAAAAGAAATTCAGAAATAAGATCGGGAAGCTTCTACTTCATTTGGGAAGGAGTGGACCGAGAGAGAGAAAGGGAAAGAGGGTATGCAAATCCTCCCTGCTATTCTTTGATCTTCCTTTATCATTCTTCTCTGACGCCAACGACTGTACAAGGTCTTCTTCTTCCTTCTCCATGTTCTATCGTGTGAAAGCAAGGGGATTCGTCTTGCTTTTCTCTACCTCCCTTCATCGATTGCTCACTGTCGTGGGCTTTCATAAGGTCGTCTGATCCTTGTTCTTCTGCGTTGCCGATGATGGGACCTTCAACATTGGGCTGCAATATTCATTCCTTGCTACAGAAGGTTCGATGATCTGCTTTTCTCCTTCCCCTGTTCAGCACTGAACTCCTCTCCCTCCATCATCATTATTGCCTGTGGCTCATAAAGGAGCTCATCCTCCCATCTTCATTTGTGATCATTTTATATGGTGTGTGTATATATATATTGGCTTTCCCTGCTTGCTTGTTTGGCTGAAACTGTGCTATTTGGGATCGAAATTTTTCTAAGCTTCAACTGATTTTTGATAGGGAATTGGATTAGAAAAGCATGACGGATTTAATGATAGATGTATGGAATTTGTTGGGTAGGAGAGTGAAGCTGAACAATTTGTATTGAATGGCTTATAAGTTGTACACATAACGTGTTGATTTAAGGATTGAGAGAGAATCATGACCCAATGGAATAATTGACTACGGCTAAAGTATTATGAAGAAATTGTGATATAACTGATAATATTTGGGTAATGAATCATTAACTAAATCTTTGTAAAATTATGATAGGGGGTTATCTTCCACACCCACTTTATTAACCTACTAGAGCTTCATAGAAATTCTTAGGGCATACGTAATTAGTGCGTGCTTGCATGTGTGTGCATTTGTGTGTCTCTACGTATATCTATGATTATGAATGTGTTGATTGACTTTTAGTACATACACAAGAGCTGTCCAATGACCATGCTTTTGTAATGTAGACTATAGAATATTATTCATGACACTTAGAATAGTCCATGCAATGACTAAATTTGTGCATAGAAGACATTACATTTTTTTGTATAGGAAATTGAGATCAAGGATTTTGTTTACATATAAGTGTTGAAAAAGTAATACGGGGTTAATGAATGCTGTTTTATTTAATTATTTATTTTGGATCTACAACTTATTGTATTTATTTAAACCTCTAGATATGTAAAATAAAATGCTATGGTTTCAAGTTACAAAGTTGTGGGAAGAGTGCAAGTGTAAACAATGGTATTGTTTAGTTAAAATATGTTAGTGGATTATTATGACTCATGCACTAGAAAGGAATGCGGAGAATATGAATTTCTTTGGAATGGAAATTAGAAGATTGAGGTCCAAGAGCAATGTGAGAATATATTATAATGATTAAGTGAATGAAAAATTATGAGTTTTTATAAAATTTTAGAGGTTCAGTTATTATTATATAGGATGTTTCAGGAATAAATCTTGTTGTGAGGAATGATAAGGGGTAAATTATGGTGTTGGGATTGTCTCAGGTAAGTGAATAACATCCTAATAAATTTATTAACAAAATTCTTTTTACTGAAATATTATTTTTCTTTTCTTTAAATAGATTTCGTGTACTACTACTTCTAGTGTTTAATACTTGGTTAGTTTTATTGCTTTAACTCTTGAAGGATGATGAAAAAGTTTTGGTAGCTCTAATAGTATTCCTTGATTTGGTGAAGGCAAATGTAAAATTAGTGAACAATTTTATACTAAGGAGAGTTGAAGTTTTGAAATGTTCATGCAAGTTTGATATTGAAACTACAAAACTTTATTTTGAAAATGATTGATTTCTTGCATGTTTGAAAAATTAATTTTTAGAGGACCGTACACAGAGCACTGGTTGTTAATGGCAGTTCTGTTAGATCTTGGCGAGCCATGGTCAATGACTAGCTAGTTTGATTTTTGTGACCTTTATTCTCACATTTGTATTCATGGGTGTAACACCTGCATTTGTTTTCATGGCTTCAAATCACATTTGATTATTCACTCTCATAGACTGTGTGTCTATATTTGTTTTGTGGTATAAGCTGTGTTTGGTTATTTACCCTCATGGACTGTGTGTCCACATTTATTTCATAGCGTAAGCTGCGTTTGGTTATTTACCCTCATGGACTGTGTGTCCACATTTATTTCGTGGCGTAAGCTGCGTTTGGTTATTTACCCTCATAGACTATGTGTCCACATTTGTTTCATGGCGTAAGCTGCGTTTGGTTATTTACTCTCGTGGACCGTATGTTTATGTTTGTTATCTGTTCTACAAAGTCCTCAAATTTAATTGATTTGTGAATATATATATACACTTTGATGATTTTAAATAGTGGTTGTCACTATTTTTATTTACTTCAATTATTTATTTTACAAGATCAAGTTTCAAGGTTTTGTCATTATAAATTTATTGGTTTAGCATTTTTAAAGCAATAAAGCAACATATAATTTCTTAATTTTCAAGTTTACTTATTATTTTGATGTTCTCTTTTAATAGTGCACTGATTTACTTGATGACTTTATTATTTTTGAACCTTTTAATTTCATTATTAGGATGTTATTCACTAAAAAAAGTTTTTGGCCCAAGATGTTGTAGACAGCTGTAGACCTCTAGAGGATTATTGAAGGGTATATTTTCAAATTGAGGTTAAAGCATTAATTTGATGAAATTTCTATTTGTAGTAAAAATTTAAATTTATATATTATACTATGTGATTTGAAAATTTTGTTTTAAATGCTCCACATAGACTATACTTAAAATCCTCGTACTGATGAATTATTCATTTGTCTATTGATAAGAGTAAAACTCATTATTAATGTATATACTGAAATTGTTGTAGAAAATTTTTAAGGACTCTATTAAATTTCCAAGGAAAATTTATGACTTTTGTTATAAATAAAATAAAGAGCCCTACCCAATAAATAGTATGAATGTGTTATAATTAAAATATAGTAGCTTGTATTAAGGCTAAAGGATGTGTGTTCCTATGCATATTTTGAGCCGATCACTTTGGGGCATGACATCAACTTACTTGCAAAAATTGAGGAAAATGAAATTGTGATTAAAAGTGAAATTATGATAGAGGATTAGTTCAAAGGAGCTGTGATTAGCTTGCTTGGGCTTTTTGATTCAGAAATCCAAACCTAGTATACTTTCCAAATTGCTGGAGAGTACAATCAAGATACTAAATAAGAGATGTTTTGGTGAATTAATCACAAATTACATTGAATGAATTCAAATTTAAGTAGTAGGATTAAAGAGGAACTAAGAAATTTGGCCCAAAGTTTCTCAAAATTGCAATTCATTCCTAAAATTATGAAAAATTGCAAAAATTGCCCAAATAATCCCAAAGGCTCAAATATGTTCTAAATGACCTCAAAAAGGTGTTAAAAGCAAGAAAAGGGGAAAACGATGTAAATATTATGATTTGATCATTGGGCTATGCGAAATTTTATATTGGCTCACTAAACACTACAAAAAATAGATTTTAACAGTGACATTAGAAGTTGTCACTAAAAGTACAACCTTTGATGGCCACATTGCCACTGAAACTTACTTTATAGTAGTGATTGTTGTCATCAAAGGTTGAGTTTTAGTGGTAACTTGAAGTTGTCATCACCACAACTTTATTCTAGCGACAACAATTTTTTGCCATCAAAAAGAAATGACAACAATTAGGTAGTATATGATTTTTGGTGGCAAAGAGGTTGTCACCAAATGCATACAATCGTTGCCAAAAGTTTTACTTTTTTAATTTTTTTTATTTTTTAGGTTAAATGAATAATTTTTTAAACTAATTTTCTTTGTATTTATGAGCATTTATTTAGCACGATAAAACAAATATATATATATATATATGGATCTTTATTATCAATACAATTTCATTTGTTTATCTCTTGGGAATACTTTTACAGATTTTTTTTAATTTACTATTATTGCATGTGAAGAATAGGGATTGTAATTATTTGCATACATAACATAAATATATCTTTTGCATGCAAAATGTAAATTTCTCTTTTTCTTTCTCTTACCCTCTATTTTGATGGGAAAAAAGTTAAGAGGAAAGAAAATTGAGAGAAAAGAAAACTGAGAAGAAAATATTATCCTTCTTCTTGTTTGAATGAGTAGGAGAAAATAGAGAAGAAAAAAATAAGTAAATAGTATAATGACTATATGTAATGTCCACCTTGACATTATCAAAATTTACCACACAATCACAACAAACAATCATAATTATGAGCAAAGATTGCTCCTAAGCTCACATTATTTATATAAGGGTTAAAACTAATAATCTTTCAAAAATAATTGTGGAATATTTGGGATCCCATAAAAACCCTTTAAATTGATAGTTTGAGCTCAAACTTAATGATTTATATAGGTATTAGAAGTATGGAAAAGTTTTGGAAAGTAAAACACTTCAAAACAGGGCCAAAAAAGTCATTTTTGAGTGTTTTGGTCTATGTGCCACAGCTCGTGGTCCATGAGCCACGGCATGTGGCATAGAAAGCCAAGTTTTCTAGCTGTACCATGCACCGTGACTTGCGCGAAATGCATCGTGGCGCACGTGTCCATGATAGCCATGCTGTCATGACAACTTTTCTGGACGAACTTCGAACACGCGTCATTTTTGCATCTGATGTCTAATTAGAGTGATTCAAGCACCCACGCGAACCTTATTCAACAAGCTAACTAATGGTAGAAGTTTTGTTATGATCTGATACCATATGAGAATTTTAGACGCTCAGATGTAAAAGTGAGTTTTTAAAGAGATTTTCAAGCATCCAAGTACCCAAAACTCATAACTTATACCATTAACCCATTGTAAAGCTTGAACCAAGTCCAATGGACCAAAATACACTTAAGTGAACATTCAAACACACAAAAACATACCAAACATAAAATTTGGCCACTCAATGGCCATTTTGCCCAATATGGCTAAAACACACAATCAATACTACATGCAATATTTGGCTTCTATTGCCACATAATACATTACATATACATTGTCACCATATAGATAAAATATTTCTTGCACTTGTATTAGTATTTTAGCCCATCACCATAAAAATTGCCACATATTCACATCATATATAATATTGGGCTAAAATACAAAACAACATAGTATGGAACAAGTACAACCAAATCAAAATGATATGCATTTCTAGTTGGCAACATACAATATCATATAACAAGTTTATGTACACCACTCAAACTAAAATCGGGCATTACTATTCGATGTAACAAATCTACTAATCCTTGCCCGATTCCTTCCCTCGCTCAGTCTTAGTAGTAGAACCTGTAAAATGATAACCACGGGGTGAGATAAAAATCTCAGTAACTAAGATAATCTAATTTATTGATTAACATGCCAAGTTATAGACAAGCCTTAAATCATGTAAAATAAGCATAACATATAAAATTACCACAAGTAACATGCATGATCCCTAACCATCTGGTCCTCCAATACTCCCAACCAAACCAGTAGGCTATTTCACAGAACTAAATACATGTGTGGTACCCAAGCTCACCATTCATGGCAGGGCTACCTGACCAAGGTGTCCTAAACTACTTTTAGACTACTGGTTCCCCCTATTACAAGTAATTGAGATGTTGTTACTCTAACACTGCATCTTATAGATGCTAAGAAGCATATTCTCCAACTCCAAACCCTTTTAGGTACTAAGTAGAGTAAGTCTCCAACACTGCACCTATTTTTGGGCACTAAGGAAAGTAAATGCTGTACCTAACATCCCAAGGTGCCAACAGTGCCATATGAACTTAATCTTCACTAACTCTACTAGGTGACCTCCCACCCTCTAATATGCGATACTTCACTACATATCTCTACTTGACCATGAATAAATAACTTTCCAAACAAATATAACAAATCTTACCATTTACTTCAAAAATATAGAATTTCACAAACCAATACTTCACTCATTTTCTAAAATAGTTAACCTTTAAAGAATTTATACATATATACTCAACAAATCATAGAAAAGTAATTTGAGAATAACTTATACAAGGTAATAAATAATGCAAATTATCTAGTTACCTCAACCCTTTTGTTACTAAAAGGGTTACCCATGGTACTAAATTTCTTCTTGTGTCAAGGTAAGTCTTTCCACACCACAATCTACAACAACGAGTACTATATGTTAATTTTTAATTAATACAAGCACTATTAGCTACCAATAACCTCTCAATTCTCCCACTTCTCACTTATATTCTCAACAAAGAGGCTTGTTAAGATTAAAATTTGTTCATACAATTCCTTCAGTTCTCCTTCTAACTCTATCACAATATAAAACTCAATATTTCAACTTATCACACTTCAAAATCCCATGATCAAATTAGGGCTTGATCCAACTTTAACCAAACAATAGAGTAGCTTCATATTACCATATATCCAAGATTAATAAACCTAAATCAAACCTTTAGATTCAACAAAAACCTTCAAAACATAGATTCATGGCTTAATCCAATCAGACTAAATTCTCATTCTTCCAAATCCCATAGAAAATGAGATGAAAAGGTAGAAAAGAAGGGTAGGAAACTTACTTAAGAGTTTGAAGGCTCAATTTATTTTTAAAATCCTCCCAAATTAATGCCCTAGTAGTGCCCAAAGTTGTCCCCTTCGTGTTCTAGGTTTTCCACCTCAAAAACTATCAATTTCTGATGATTTACAAAATTTTAAGTTACCTGTTATGCCATGCGCTGCAGCGCAAGTCACACAAGCTACGGCTCACAATGCAGTAAGCAACAAGTAGATTTTGTTCCCCTCGATGCCTCTCGACTTGATTTGACTTTCATCCTAACTCAATTTAGAGCCAAATATGACCTAAAAATCCAATTAGCCACCAAAAAATATAATTAAATAAATTAATCATATTTTTAACTAATTTATCCCTTAATTAATTAATTTTTCCAAATTTAAAGTTTTTGGATGTTACATTATAATACTCTTACATCAAAATATGCCATGTTTCATATAATTATTTTCATAAAAACAAATTAAAAGGAAAAATTATATTAAAATTAACTTAATCAAAAAAATTAAAATCAATTTGTTTATTAAAAAATATATTATTGTATTATTATATTTTAAAACCAAATAATTTAGTAAAAATATATTAAAAGGTGATACTTTATTAAAATTAAATATAAATCATCTATACAATATAGTGGAACATTGTAGCTTTTGGCGAAGAAGAAACAGAAGGGTACGGGGGAGGGGGGAGAGAGAGAGGTTTTGCATCAAAGAGAGATTTACAAAGTGTAAAGATAGGGAAAAAAACAATAGAAGAGATAAGGGCACACATGGAATAACAAATTTATTCCCAAAATCTCTCCATATATAAAGAGAAAACTTGGGGAGAAAATGTGGTGGGTTCTACTTTCTATTTTCTTCCCTATTTTCCCTTCCTCATCCAAACAAGAAAAAAAATTGTTTTTTCCCCAATTTTGCCCTCATATTTTCTTTCCTATCACATGTTCTCTCCAAATAAACAAAGCATTAGAACTGACCTTGCAAGTTGCAATTGTCTCTCTCACCACTAGAAAATTTTTCTCTAGCAAATCTACCTCATAATTGATATCTTAAGACTTTAGTAGACTAATATCTGCACAAACTTTTCATTGCTTGCTCCTCCTCTTGATCCATTTCAATGCTTGCAATACTAGTAGAACATAAGTCAAATCAAATCATGTTAGTTGAAATGTAAAATAAGTTATGTTGAACTATTCATAAGTTAAATGAAACTAACACTCATATTATACGTTAGGGTTAGCACAATTAATGCCACTTAGTCAAACAAATGAAAAAAAAAAAACTCAATCTAGGCTTTTAAATTGCGTATGACCATCTCTCTTTTGTGTCCAACTATTTGTGTTCAATAAGTATAATAATATTTTCAAAATGTCAATATGTCATATAAAACTACACACACACATATTGAAATAAAGTATAAATTAGTGTAAGTATATAAAATAAAAATATTATATTTTTGATGGAATATTATATTTCTTTTAAATTAAAAATACATACAAATTAAATATTTACATAAAAAAATAACAATACCAAATAAAATTTTCACCCAATGTAGCTATATGACCCTTTAGAAGTCAGTAGTGGAATCAGCATCAGCTAACAAATTTAAGACTAAAATAAATTTTTCAGTGAATAGCATTTTCAAAGTAGAATTTTAAAAAGAAATTTAAATTAAGAAACTCAAATAATGGTATAAACTAATTAAAAAGATAATAATTCAACATAATAAATTTATAGGTTTGTAGATCATAACCATAATTGTAAAATGAGAGTGAACTAGAAGGAAATTATTGTATCATACTTAAAGAAAACAGTTGATTCACACATAAATCAAAGTGATATATTTATTAACCAAAACCCTTGAAATTTCAAAAACACATATTAGCAAAAATCTAGAATCTTGAGAACTCAATAGAACAGGTAACAAATATAGACACACAGTCCACAAAGATAAATAACTAAATACGGCTTATGTTATGAAGACAAATGTGAACACACAGTCCACAAGAGTAAGTAACCAAATATGGCTCATGGCCACAAAAAAATGTGAACACACAGTCCACGAGGGTAAGTAACTAAACGTGAGTAAAAAGTCTACAAATATCAAATGTAAGAACAAAGCTCACAAGACAAACTAGCTAGTTTTTAATCACAATGCGCTACAGGCTTATGGAACTGCCATTAGTAGCAGTGTTCTGTTTAGAGTTCTCTTAAAAATCACACTTCAAACATGTGAGAAAAATATTTACTTCTAAAATACAATTTACATTTTAAAATACCCAACTCGCATGAATCGTTTCAAATTTCAATTTGGTGCTTGTCAAAAATAATATTTCATAAATAATGTACAAGCTTGCATTACTTGAATAACCAAGAATTTCTAAAATTTAATAAACAAAATAATTTCATAAATCTTTGAAATATATTTTCTTGAGGAAATAAATGCACATATCATGATATAATTATCCATCATCAATATTCCATAATGTCCAAAACTAATGTAATTTCATAAGAGAAAAATATTTCAATAAAAGTCTACTAAAAATAAAAATAAATTAAAGGGGATGCTATTTACTTACAAGTCAGAGTTTCAAATTCCTAAAGATATTTTTCCTTTAATTCTTGTTGAGGTCCTATTTTTCCACACACCCTATAAGGATATAAGTAAATGCAATTTTGATAAATTTTGAATTTATTGCACAATCTTGACCAACCATCTCATTTAGAATTTCAAAACTAAAATTCAGGCTTTAGAGTTGGTCTAAGTAATTATAATTCATATTACTAGTTCCTCCAATTTGTTTTAATCATACTAATCCATTTTCTGGGAACAAAATTTTCTTTCAATTCCTACACCACATACCTTAGGTGCATTACTTCTTCCTTTTCAATTTAAAACATTCAACAATTTACCAATAACCAAACAAGTTCCAAGTACTCCAATAGCTACATGCAATCTCATAACCAAATTCCTTTACAAACCTATAGGTTAATTCTTGAATTAATAATTTCTATAAATATTTAAAATTCAAGTTCAATTTTCTCTTACAAGGCTTTCAACAAACAACTCATAGGCACCAATATTCAAGTTGTATATCTAAGCTATTCTCTACCAATTTCACCCCAATAAATTCTTTACATCAACCATTTCGAACAAAATTAATTTAACTCCAAAATTATAGCCTAGATGTATATCACTACCAAGCCTTAAGTCAAATTAGCTCAAATTTGAATCTTCTTACAACGTATGGACAGCAACAAAATTCTATCAAAGAACTCTATAAGTTTAGCCATCAACTCATACTGTCTCTCACACAGTCAACAAAGGACGAAAGCTCAAAATCCTCAACTTAATCAGCAATAACAATGAAAGAGGGAGAGATCAAGAGACTTCCAACCGAGTAGGGAGAGAAGATGAGATCTCCAGCTGAGCAAGGAAAAAAAAAAAAAGGAAAGACATAGCACTACTCGAAAGAAAGGAAAAAGAATAGAATCAGCGTCAGTTTTAGCTCATGACCAGCACTACCAATTTTGATGACCTGAATTCTTCCACTTATTAGCAACACGTGAACGTAGTTTACGAGAATAGAGCAACAACTGGAATTGAGTAGAGAGAAGAAGCATCATAACCAAGAACATAACAGAAAAAAACTCAACAGTAACACAAGCAAAATGATCCCATAATCTATACCTCAACCCAGCGAAACATTGAGCTTGAACAAGGGAGAAGGAAGAGATTTTGGTCAACTTTCAGCAGTAAAAAATGAGCTCCAACTCCAACCAGCTGTGACAGATTGACGGTAAAACCTCACGTCGGCTATGGTTGAAAATGGAAAGAAAGGGATTGGAGACACAAAGGAAGAGTGAAGGAATGAAGCATGAGGCAGAGCACTTCTCTCTCTCTTGATAGATCTGGAACCATCGAAGAAGAGGATGAAAAGCTTTATTAGATCAAAGAGGGGCAATTTGGTAATTTTAGAAAGCAAAAACAAAATAAAATCCCCCTTTTGGTCTCAACCAGATTTGAATTTAAGACCTAATGGTTGAGTTGCTTGCACTCTTCTACTACACCAACACTCCTTCTGTCATAATTATCCCAAAATTATATAACTATAATTAATACACACAATTATATAATTGATTTAATTTTTTAATTTTTTAATTTTTTAATTTATTTATTTATTTTAATTTTCATAGAAGTTTATGGGTTATTACATTGTAGGTGCCACATATTTTTGTTTTAGGAAAAATATCAGCTAGAGGATGAAACAAAGAAAAAGCAATTTGAATCCAAAATATTTGAGATAATGAAAAAATAAGATAGGGATTGAAAAAGCAAATTGCATAGATATTATTATCAAAGTATGCTACTGACAAAGAAAGGCTGAATAGGCTACCTCTTATTTCTCCTAGCAAGTAGGCTTGGCTTGAACAACATTTTGGTTCTAATGAAAAAAAAAAAGCTAGGGATTGCAAAAAGCAAATTGCATAGATATTATTATCAAAAGTATGTTACTAACAAGGAGAGGTTAGATAAGCTATTTTTTTCTATTTCTTCTAGTGAGTAGGCTTGGCTTGTATAACATTTTGGTTTTAATGAGTTCAAGGTATACTACTATTAAAGTTATATTTTTCATAATTAAAATATAATATTAATCTCTTTCCAATTTTATTATAGAAAATAATTGTGAGGAATAAAACAAATAGAGAAAAGCACGTAACAAAACATATATGTGGACCTCGATCATTTATAGAAGTTGAAGGCATAATGATGAGTTCTTAACTTTAATATCTTTATATTTCTCTATTATTTGCTTTCCATTTATGTTGTTGTCTATTTTCTCGTACAAAGATCTTGTCACAGGAGATTTGCCACCAAAAACTTCTTCTTCTTTTTTTTTTTTTGTAGTGAAACTCGTGTCAATAGGAGGACACCTTCCTGAGTATCTAACACATATAATTCAATTTAAGAAATTATCGAAGTTGTAACCATATTAAATAATAGCAAGGCAAATTAAGTTTCCGTGCCATATGTACAAGCATTTTTTTTATTTAATTTTGGGGGACATATAACGTAGTTTAGAGTTGAACGACACATTGGCAAATTAAGTTTGCAAGGCATATGTAAAATAATTTTATATTATATACGTAGTTTTGGGGATAAAAAATAGGTCATAGTTAAACACGCTGGATTCTTATTTATAAGCCATGGTCTAGGCAATAGAAGAAAAAAGAAATAGTAATTAAAGTGAAAAAGCATAAGATGAAAGGTAATATAGTTTTGAAGAAGGCACTAGAAAGAGAGAAAAAGAGAGGACAAAAGTAAGTGGTAATTGAGAAAAGAAGAACATTCTTCTTATTTAGGTTAATAAAAAGAATATTGAAATTAATTGGAATTAATCTAAGGACAAAGTGAGATGGTAATTGGGAAGAAGAATATGGAATTAATTGAAATACGGAAAAGGTGAAAAGGAGAATATTCTTCTTATTTAGGTTAATAAGAAGAATAATGGAATTAATTGGAATTAATTAGAGGACAAAAGGAGGTGGTAATTGAAAAGAAAAATATAAAAATAATTAGAATACGGAAAAGGAGAAAAGAAGAATATTTTTTTTATTTAGGTTAGTAAGATGAATATTAAAATTAATTAGAGTTAATTAGAAGGAAAAAAGGAGGAGAGGACAAAAGAGACTGAAGGAACATAATTAATTGGGAAGGAAGGACTGAATTAATTGGCATACCACTATTATATTAAAAAATAAAACTAAAGGAACTGAATTAATTGAGATAGTGAGAGAAAATATTTGGACAAGGGCAAACACAGTCAACGTTGTTAGGTTGTATTCCCTCTTTTATTCATCCATCTTAATCTTAATTCCCCCTTCTTTCTCTGTTTCTTTCTTTTTTAGAAAAGATTCTTTGTTTTTTTCTTAATAAAAAATGAAGATGTTGATGTAAGTTGTATCTCATGTTCAAATAACACTTTCAAAAATATTTACACATTATCTATCAATAAGAGCCTTACATGAGTAATAAAATTTGAACTCACAATCTTATACATTATGAGCTAAATTTTTACAACCTTGATCAATTTTTTTTTAAACGTTGTGTCCTGATGAGTTTTTTTTTTCTTTTAGGTCCATCTAGTACGTATAAAAATATGATAAAGTGGTAAATATTTTACCAGATGAAACCTTTAAAAAAAGTTGGTGTTTGAACCATTGTCCATGTTTTGGGCTAATTTTTCTTTCATTGGTATGCTTTATGATCGTAGTACAAATTTCTTAATTTCAAGGTCAATTTTTTTAAAAGTACATTTGATTATTATTTATTTTCAAGAAAAGTATATATATTTAATTTTTTAAATTTATATAAAATTTTAATGTGAACCTTTAAATATTTAAAATATCATTTCAGTTATTTATAAGTACATGTGTTAATCATCCCCATATTCGTGAGGAAAGCAATAAACGTATGTGAGAGGGAGTGAGGGCTAAGCAAATTACCACTTTTCATGAAACTCCATGCCTATATGTCAAAATATAATGGGAAATCATTTGTTTATCTTCTTCTTCTATTTACTTGGAATTTTCCAATTAGTGTAAATAATTTAACAATAAGGGATTCTTCTTCTCATTCCAACTCTTCCTTATTCTTGGAATTTTCTTTTTCAAATTAAAGGTCACTGCTGCTTGTCCTTTTAATGTGTCCGATGCTATTATAATTATAATAAATATAATTATTAATTATTTTTAATATAATAGTTATTAATTAATTAACATCATAATTACTCCCTCCATTAAAAATATAAGACATTTTTTAAGGGGTTGGATGTTAAAAAATATAAGGCATTTATAGTATTTTAAGGTGTAGTCATTATCTTTTTTTTTCCCAAAAAGTGCTTCTATTGAATAAATCAATTTATATTTATTTTAGATTGAAGCATTCTATTAAATAAAAATAAATATAAAAATATAGGGTTAGTTTGAAGACAAGTGATTATTTTATTTGAGGGTGAGATTTGATTAAAAATGTCATATATTTTTTTTTATCAAAGGGAGTATATTAATAATAATTATTAATTATTATTGCATCTAGAAAGTTTTTTTTTGGAAAGCACCAGATGTTGAAAGTTATTTTAATGAATTAATTATTATAAGCAATTGTAGAGTTATCCTATAAATTTCTCTCTTGCATGTTTTTTCAACTACAATGCTATGTGAGAAAAATTAAATGAGGTCGTGGCTTTGGAAATTTTGTGTGGTGTGAATGAATTTAAATTTTTTTTGTTTTTTTTTTATCTTTTTTGGGGAAGGCTAGCTAAAGCTAGAAAAGACTAGTATGATAAGAAATTAACCACCGTGGGACAGACCCTCTTTTATCTATCAAAGTGAGAGGATTACATCCTTTAAGTACTTCAGTGATATGCGTCCACTTATCTTGAAAATCCTAGGCCAATTTGGCCAGGTAACTCATGCAACTCATGGCCTCTCTAGAAAGTAGTTTAGAGTTAAATGAGTTTGCATGCATGTATATGGCAAGAATTAATTTGTTCAACACATTAATTTTTATATGAGATGATGTGGTAAAATATGAGACATTGAATATTTATTGAAGGGATGAGATTTGGGATGCTGAGGGAGATACCGTTGAGAGGATTTGGATCCGTTAATATATGGATGGTGAAAAGTAGGAGAGAGAAATGACCACCATATTTTATATTTGGAAAAGACTTGAATTTGCTCAAAGATACCGTTTTTTAAAAGGTCTGATTGAAGTAAATTGATATTTTTTTATTTCTCAAAAAATATATGATAAAATTTGACAAAATAAATTAAAAATTTTTATATTTTATTTTAAACTGGTTCGATCCGATGACTAGATTTACTTGATCTTCTGGCAGAAACACAATCTATCCACACTATCATCTGTGCAACAACACATCTAGCTAGCTCGATCTCTCGAATTAAAGTGACATGCTTTAATTTATTTCTAATATCATAATATCTTTCATGGCTCAAAGTATGTAATGTGTTGTTGTTAATTGATTAGATCAGATTAGCTGTTGATGGGGAGACTTTAATAGGGAGGCTCGTTTTGATACAAGCGATCGATAATGGAGAGCCTCGTTTCTAAATCCACTGAAAAACAAGCATGTAGGTAGTAAAACACCAAATCTGTACGTACTTGTGAATTTGTGGTGACAAAAGGAACGGAATTAATTGGGAAGGAAGGACCAAAGTAGTAAGAGGAAATATTTGAAAAAGGATAAACACAATTAAGGGTGTTAGGTGTCTGGTTGGATTGTTTGTAGTTGTACTCCCTATTTTGTTCATCCATCTTAATTTTAATTCCCCCTTCTTTCTTTTTTAAAGAAGATTCTTTCTTTTTTGTTTTTTTTTTAAAAGAAGATGTTGATATAAGTTGTATCTCATGTTCAAATAACACTTTCAAAAATATTTACACATTATCTATCAATAAGAGCCTTACATGAACAGTAAAATTTCAACTCAGCCTTATACATTATAAGCTAAATTTTTACCAACTTGATTAATTTTTTTTTAAATATTGTGTCCCGATGAGTTTTTTTTTTTAGGTCCATCTAGTATGTATAAAAATATGACAAAGTGGTAAATATTTTACAACACGAAACCCTTAAAAAAAGTTAATGTCTGAACCATTGCTCATTTTTTGGGCTAATTTTTCTTTTTTGTTATGATTTATGATCCTAGTACACATTTCTTAATTTCAAGGTCAATTTTTTTAAAAAAAAGTACATTTGATTATTATTTATTTGCAAGAAAAGCATATATATTTAGTTTTTTAATTTTATATAAAATTTTAATTTAAACCTATGAATATTTAAAATATCATTTCAGTTATTTAAAAGTACATGTGTTAATCATAAAAATATAATGGGAAATCATTTATTTATTTTCTTCTTATTCATTCAGAATTTTCCAATTATACACTTTTCAATGACCAATGCCAATTTATGATCATGTATACAAACATTTAAATATATGCTTGTTAAGTGAAAAAACAACAATAATATAATTCCAACAAGTATACAAAAGATATTATATTATATGACAAACACATTTATACCTCTCTCCATTAATCTCTAGCTGTAACTCTCATTTGGTGCTAAATTACCCGGTCAAAGGTAAATTAACCCGAGTCCTTACAAACCACCTATTAAGTCTCGAATAGGGGCATACTACATGACACAAAAATACAATAACAATAAGTCTCCCAACACCTTATAATAATTAAACAATTACATATCAATATTGTATAATTATACAACATTACAATCTTTACAATTTTCTCATTTTCAATAATATTGCAACAGGACATCCTACTTGGCAAAAATACTTCAAAATATATATTTACAATTTCACAATTCCTTCATAAATATAACAAAATAATTTCACGATAACAATTCACAACTTTATCAATAATCATACAATTAATATAAATCAATACTAATGACAAATTAAAACATGGTTACCTCATAGCTTTTTTACTAAATTATTCCTTACAATTTATCTTTCACCACAAACTTCACCAACAACAAAATTTACACATAATATATTATTTATAAATATTAGTTTCAATTATCAAAACCAATAAAATAACTCTAATAGTAGAATTAGAGAGTATAACATGCTTCCTAATCCCATTATTAATACAAATTTAGAGTCAGTACACTCAAGAAAAATTTCTAACTCCTCTTTTAGTAATCAATAAACACTCTTTGAATAATCAATAAATAATAAGCTAAAATCATTCTCTAAATCATTTTTTATTATCAAATTTTCCTTTTTATTTCATAAATTCGTACATAAAAATATTTAAAAATTATAAATTTAGTCTCAAGTCTAGAATCATTATTTTATAGCCATAATAATATGTTTCTTATCTCAAATAATTATCTAAACCTCAATAAATTACTATATATATTTTCATATTTAACAAAAATCTACTTATAAGAGTTTAGAGTTTAATTCATAAACCTCAAATTCAAATTTCATTAACAAATTAATACTCTAGAACATTTATTATATTACTAACAACCTTAACATTCACATTTATTCATCATAAATTCATCCTTCTTCCAAATCTTAGATTTTTTACTATCACCAAATCAGAAAACAAAGAGGGTTGATCACTAAGAAATTTTTTTAGAACACTTAATAGTCTTAAAAAGATTAAAATTACATCCATAATATCTTATTAGGAAGCCTTGCTTTTTAAATTAGCTCTCCTATCGCTCGTGACTCCTTACCCTCACTCTCTCTACTCGCACACGGAAGGAAATGAAAAGGGAATGGAAAATGAAAAGAAAAGAGGGATGTGTGTGTGTGTTTTTTTTTTAAAAAAATATGGGTCCCACGCCCTTTCCCTCCTTCATTTAACATTAAGGGATCAATAAATCTAATAGTGTTAAATTATAAAGGTCCGATTGAAATAAATAAACAACAATAACTTAAATTCAAAATTAAGAGAAACTATGAAGACCTGCAGAGAAATTTTTCCTAAAGGTTTTTCATTATATTCCCTTATTTATTCTAAAAATTTGTTTATTTTTGTCCACACTCTAACAATTTGAAAGAGTATTTATTAGGCTTTAAATATAAATTTAACAATATAGTCAATATTTCTCTATATTAATTACATTTTTAAGTCCAGTTTTAGATGTCAAATTTTATTTGGTGTAGATTTTCAACTTACATGTTTGGACCATAATTGAGCAATAAATATTGTCCAATATAAGTATCGTAAAAATAGTATTAAATCAATCAAATTAAATTATTATCTAAAAATTGACCAACTTTTGAATTAGAGTTATCGTTTAAAATATAAAATCGTCATTTAAATTGGTTAAATATAAATTGACCAGCTTTGAAGTTTAAATTTTTAATAAATGATATAAATTTAAAAAAAAAAAGCACTTTCAGATTTCTATAAAACTTGATTTAATTTTTTATTAAAATTATATATGTATAAAAATTATTTAGAAGACACAGCCTATTTATATGAATTTTGAGTTACAAAAATTACATAGGTAATTCAAAAGGTATATAATATTTTAAAAAATATAAATGTTCTTAATTTCAAAATTTTAAAGAAAACTTTTAAGAATTTTAACATTAAGAGATCAATAAATCTAACAGGATTAAAATATAAGGGCTAGATTAAAATAAAATAAATAATAATAACTTAATTTAAAATTAAGGAAAACTATAAAGACCTATGGAGAAATTTTTCCTAAAAGATTTTCATTATATTCCCTTGTTTATTCTAATGTTTTTTTGTCCACACTAACAATTTGAAAGAGTATTTATTGGGCTTTAAATATAAATTTAACAATATAGTCAATATTTCCATATATTAATTACATTTTTAAAGTCCAGCTTTAGATGTCAAATTTTATTAGGCGTAGATTGCTCAACTTACAAGTTTGGACCATAATTTAGCATAAAATATTGTCCAATATCAGTGTAATAAAAATAGCTAAAATCAATCAAATTAAATTATTATATAAAAATTGACCTACTTTTGAATTAGAGTTTTCGTTTAGAATCGTCATTTAAATTTGTTAAACATAAATTAAGTAATTTGATATGGAAACAACTACGATTGATCCCCACTACTGCCGTGATTACAAATTTACTACAATTCAATTTCAATTTCTTTAAAATCTTATATGAGTGGTTTTTCATGAACCTTTTTTGTAGTGAAATTTGCTTTATATGCATTAAAAAACAAATTGATTTGATCTATTACATAATTAACTTAATTTAAAAAGAATTTTCTTTAAATTTTACTTACAGCTTAATTTTTTAAAACCAAGCTTTATGTTCGTATTAGTGATAACAACGAAATTAAGGATTGAAAGAATTTTAAAGATTTTAATCAGATTTTCAGCATTAAAAGTCCGTTTTTGTATAATAAAGAGGTTCATTAGCAAAGACATTAAACATAAGAAAAACAAATCAAACAACTTTGAAAATTATGGGTGAACTAATTACTAATCTATAATAATAAAATAATAATACATTATTCACCAAAAAAGAATAAATATATATTAGTTAACTCAGATTGGTGTAAAGTGATAAAGATTAAAGTAAATTTAAGCTATTTACCATAATTGTTAGTAATTATATGCAAAATCTAGTTTTAAAATAAAATCAAACCGCCCCATATTCATTTTGAAAAAAAAGTATTCGACGTTCCTTATTATTATTTTTGTTTTAGGAAAATATGTTAAATTTGTAAACTACCATGTATGTTCTTCCTGTTATGGACGGGATACAGTCATTAATAGCCATATAAGTATAATCATAACTACTAAAAATAATTAAATTCTTATTGTCATAAATATCAACCAATAAAAAATAATTGATAACATTGCGTTCGCTGTGCCATAAATTAAGCCCTTGCTAGTCATCTTCTCCATCAACAATTCAAAATATTTCCGCACACAACTCTTTCAAATCCTCAGTCCGTATCTGAGAAGCTCATCAATTTCAATGGCGAAAGCTTCAACCATCACTTTAATTTCTTGCTTTGTTTTCCTGTTGCTGATAGCATGAGATAATAACTTGCTGATAGCATCACATGTATGTATCTTTTTACTAAGGTAATTCTGTTCTAGACATGATGGAACACTAACACATCTTTTAATGAAGATTTGAGTCTCAGTTTATCCTATTGTAGTGTATTAGCCCTTTTCAATAGACCTAGCTAACAATTGTTGGACTCTATGCATGCTTTTTCTTCACATAAAGAGATCCTATGAGTGCGTGTATATATGTTTGCGTATTTTGATCTTTATTTTATTTCATGAAAGATGAATCTTAATATCAGTTTATATTTACCAAATGTTAAGACAGTATGATAATTAGGTCCAAAATATTGAATTAATGACAGTTAAGTTCCTAATAAATTTTTTAAAAAAATAAGTTGAAAATAAAAAAATTTAAATAATTACAAATCCAGAAGTTTTAATTAAAATATAACTATTAAATTGCGACAAGAATTTTTATTTATAAATGTTTCAATTGATATATACAGTTCATTTTCTATAAAATTTTATTAGGGATCTAATCATTTAACTATCATTAACTCAATCTTTTGAAAATAATTGTTACATGTATAATTTTCATGCAATATTAAGTTTACAGCATTCTTTTATTTTTTGAAGAATTACATTAAAATCTCACATAAGAGAATTAATTACTCTAAAGTGAAACCTGTATGTAATTCTTTCCTTTTTTTTTTTTGGCCAACTAGTTTACAATATTTATGATGGCAAAAAACTGAATGAAATTATATAATTAAGGGCAAAACCATGATTTCTTTTTTCTTGTTGATGATATACATGATGGTCTATGTTAATTTTGATATATTGATGAAGAATTGAGATCAGAAGCAGCAAGAGTAGTGGTGATGAATGTGAATGTGAAAGAAGCAATGGTAGGTGCTGTCTGTAACTACACTTCAGATTGTGGGATTCGAAGTGTTTGAGCTGTTTGTGGGATCGGTCGAGAAAGATGTGCTCTGCGTGTGAGTCATGTTTGTGAATGTCACTGTCCGCCCAATTAAATTAAGCCACGATAGCAATCACGTCTTATGATATTAAAATAACAGCTAGAATCTTGATATGTATGTGTATATATATATATATATATATATTTTAAGAAAAATGAGTTGCAATTACTTGATTTAGATAAAAAGGCTTTTTTTCATATCATATATTTAAATTTTAAATGTAACTTTTACTTTGCAATTGTTTAAATTGATATTTGGAACTCATTTTTTAGAAAATTTTTTTGGATATCTATCTATTATTAATTTTTCATCTATCTTCTATAGTTTAAATGTCATGCTCCTTTAAATTAATGCCTCTTTGTAATGTCTTAAATTTATGACATTATTCTCTAATAAATAAAATTCAAGCGAGGTACCATTAGCTCTTGGAATTTACATTGTTGAATTTCGAAACTATTACTTTTGATTTGTATTTTTTATAAACAAAATCACATATTTCAATAAGCATTTATTATATATTTTTTAAATCACCCCTCATGATTTACATTAACAAAAAACTATTATTGTATGTTTATTTTGATTAACAGAAAAAAATTTAATCCACATTTTTATTTTCAAACATAATAATAATTATAGTTAACCAACTTTCTTAAATCATGTGATATAGTTTTTTTTATATAGATTTTAGTAAACATAAATAACTTTGTACTTGTGAAAAAAATAGTAAGTATACTCTTAAAATTATTTAAAAATATGTAACTTTTCGATAACTATTGATCTTGATAGAAGGGATTATAACTTCTTAAGTAAGAAGTCTTGAGTTCAGGCAGTTATAAATGCAGAAAACATCTTTGTCCAATTAAGCTCAACAATGCTCAAATATGTCTCAAAGTCAAATAGCTATATAAGAATATGTATAACTTTCTAATTTTATCCTCTTTGCAATTAATAATCATATTATATTATTGTATAAGAATTAAAACCTTAATAAATAAACAAGAAAAGATAACATTAATTTAACTTTGCCTTATACTCAAGGTAATTTTTTTTTATTTTTCCTTATATTAAATACTCAAAAAGAATATATAGTTTATCTTGCACATATCAGATTGGGGAGAAACATAATTATGAGAGACGGTGCGTGAAGCAAGTTAATCAAAAGGCTATTTCATTTGACAGTGCACAAACCGTAGACCATGAAAGAGTTAGAAGTTGAAATATGTACTCCATTCAATTATATATACAATTCATTTCTTATTAATAACTATTATCTAGAATATCTCCAAATATATTCTATCATTATTGTATCATTATTAGTTGAAATAATGATTAATAATTATTTGATAATATCAAGAGCTATGGGTCATTTTTGTTCTTGAACTGTTCATGAAAAGTCACAAATAACCACAAATTCAACTATGGATTAATTCTGTCTCTCAACTTTAAAGATTTATTTCATTATCACACTGACGTAAAAAATACTTAATGTGCATTAGTTATCAATAGGTCATACTATTTTTAAAATATTTTATTAGATTAAGTGTCACTTTTACCCTTCAACTTCTATTCGAATAATTATTTTTACCTCTCAATTCAAATATTTTGTAACAAAAAAATTTAAAAATATAATGTGGAGCCCACTAACAGGGAACTAACGGTAAGAAAATAATAGGGTGATGATAAAGAGAATTTTTAAAGTTGAAGGATAGAATTGACCATAATTATATTTAGGGCTATTTATGACCTTCTGTATATAGTTCAAGCACAAAAATGATCCTTAATCCTTGATATTGTTATGTAATTATTAGTTATTATTGTGTTGTCTATTTCTTGTTGTATATAATGTACCCTTTAAACTAGGAATATACATGACATTTTTCAATTTTTTTTAGTTTATCTCCCTTATCTCTATAGCTTTCATTAATCATTATATTGTCAAAATCAAGGCAAGTTAATTAGAAGAATATTTTAAAAGAAAAATGACAATTAAAAACCCTCTAAGAATATTAACCCCAATTAAGGACTATAACATTTTAAAATTTCAGTTAAGGACCATAATCCTTAATTGGGATAAAAAATATAGTTTGCAAAGTGGGATTCACTGACACCACTTGAGGATTCATTAACCTAATTTGAGAAAATTGTTAACGCATATTATGAAAATATAAAACCCCACTTGGGAATCAATTATTTAATAAAAAATGCTTCTTGAAAATTCACCAACCCAACTTAAAATTTTTTTAACATATATTAGGGTAAATAGCTTAAGTTTACTTTAATCTTTATCACTTCCAAAATGAATATGGGGCACTTTGATTAAGCTGGTAATGAATTTGTAATTATCCCTAAAAGTGATCAATTAAAAGTACAACAATATTTTAATTTTGCTCTTAATTATTGTAAAGGAAAAATAAAAATATTTTTTAAAGTAAATTAATAAAAGTACTTATCATTTTCTCTTTTTAATTTAATAAGAGTATAATGGTTCATTCATTAAAAATATACAAACAATCTCTTATATTTAGGGATAAAAAAATATTCTAAAAAATCTCTTATATATAGGAATGGAGGTAGTATAAATTAGTTATCCTATTCAAACTTGATAGAGGCATTATGGTTATTGTGTTTTTCAACCTTATAACCAACGACCATTTAAGTTGCTTCGGTCCCTGCAAGTGTTCATGCGCTTGCTTCCATTGTGTTCCAAGTAGGATGTCTCCTCTCTTCCATTAATATTTTCTCTCCTCACCAAACACTAATATAAAGCTTTCATGGATTTCAACTTGTTATCAGGTAATTATCTTAACTCATTTTAGCTTCATCTTTACTTCAAATGGTATGGCATGTATTTTGATATTGACCAAAAATTTTTTTTGGGTTGTTTTTGAAAATGAATTGATGGGTTTTTTACCTCTCTTTACAAGCATAATTTCAGTATATTACATGTTTGTTAAAACAATCTATAGTGTGAGAAATCTGATATGGATTTCAAAGTCAGATTTGTGTTTTTACAGATTTTGAGCTTGCGTGGTTCAATTTTTACCTGCACATTATTCTTTGAAGTATGGTAAACATTTTGATAGTCTTAGATTATTATTTCGTTGGCTACTTTGTTCAGATATGAAGCCCAAAATTCTAAAAAAAAATTTCTATTTGGGCTAAATAAAACATCGATCAAATAGGTCACGAGGTTAGTTGAGCTGAATAATTAAAATGTCAGGCCCAATATAAACAAAAGTGGCTGGCCCCGAAGCTTAATGAAGTCCACAACATATAAACATGCCGAAATCCCGTCAGCTTTAAATATCAGACCGTTGGCACGAAAACACGATCCTAAGTGATGCTGAAATCTACGCCCAAGTAGTTCAGTGAAACGGGCTGATAAAGAGACCGTGCCATAAGTTTCATGGGATTTCTATATCTTCGGTAGAACGTGCTAAGTCCGAAAGAAAAGGCTTCTGCTATCAGACACTATAAATAGGTCACGAGGTTAGTTGAGCTGAATAATTAAAATGTCAGGCCCAATATAAACAAAAGTGGCTGGCCCCGAAGCTTAATGAAGTCCACAACATATAAACATGCCGAAATCCCGTCAGCTTTAAATATCAGACCGTTGGCACGAAAACACGATCCTAAGTGATGCTGAAATCTATGCCCAAGTAGTTCAGTGAAACGGGCTGATAAAGAGACCGTGCCATAAGTTTCATGGGATTTCTATATCTTCGGTAGAACGTGCTAAGTCCGAAAGAAAAGGCTTCTGCTATCAGACACTATAAATAGGAAGAAGAAAAACAAAGAGAACAGTCAACACTTGATCAAGACTTGCATGATTTACATTTACTTGCCCTTTTCAGTTCTTAGTTTTTAGTCTGTAATTTTTTAACACTTCAATAAAATTACATACTTGTTCTACCAAAGCCTACTATCTTTTTACATCTGAGTGAACTGTGGTAAGGGAACTCGAGACCCTTTCATTATCTATTTGAGACCCAACATCTCTAGTATGCCTGGTATTTATTGTTCAACCACGAACAATTTGTGGCACGCCCGGTGGGACCTATATAACAAAGATGGCAAGGACATGGAAAGATAAAAGGACTAATGAAACAGGTGTTGGTTCTCACGGACTAGAAGGGATCTCTGT
Source organism: Prosopis cineraria (assembly GCF_029017545.1). NCBI lineage: Eukaryota > Viridiplantae > Streptophyta > Magnoliopsida > Fabales > Fabaceae > Prosopis > Prosopis cineraria. The sequence continues at coordinate 35,340,246 of NW_026555339.1, read as the reverse complement.
GCACACAGGTTCAGAATACTTATTGCCCAATGTTGGAGCAGCTAATCATCGTGAGCACGTAGTGCCAATCACAATAGATAGCAGTAGCACAAACCTTGGCTCCAAGTCATGAAGTGGCCAACCCAATCCACTGATCATATCCAACGGACCTGTGGCAAAAGTGCTGTGGGGTATTCAAGACCGAATGGATAAGCAGCTGGAAGAGAACCAAAGGTCCTTTACAATATCTCTGGAAACATCAAAACGCAGGAAAAAGGAATAATAACAGATCATAATGCAGGTTATGCATGAAGGCATGAACAATATAGCCACATCATTAAAAAAGCACCCATCAAGAAGCAGGCTCGAACATAGGGCCGCTAGGGGGCAACAAGTGTTGGCCATCGGGCCTGTACACTTGTAAGAGACATCCCTAACCACCAAGTATTTGCACACACTCATCCGTTAATTAACCCCTTGTATTATCTATAGGATCCTAGCACTAGTGGCACAGGGGGCACGACGATGATCCTAAAGCATGCAATCAAGCCTCAGAACCAACTGGTAAACATAGAGGCTTTACGGGATGCCATTCAAGATATATACAGACCAGGGCTGAGGCCAATCGGCCGCCCCACCTTTTCAAAGCCTTATCCAGACTATATAGACAGGAATAACCCGTACCCTTAGGGGTACAAAATTCCTAACTTCATATTGTTCTCAAGAGACGGTACACAGTCAACCTTGGAGTACATTGAGAGATTCACAATCCGGTATGGCAAAATTGCTAATTATGAGAATTTTACTAACTTAAAGCTGAGGTTGTTTCCAAATACGCTCACGGGCGTTCACATAGTATACATCACTACCTCGTAACTCAATCATCAGTTGGATGGAGATGGAGCAGAAGTTCCACATCTAATTTTATAAAGCAGAACTAGTAGTATAGTGAAACTCTGTAAGCTCACATAATGGGCTTGAGAGACAGCAAACCAATACTTGGTGAGGTTCAAACGCCTAAGGAGCAGGTGCCATATGCCGCTTCCAAAAACTAAATTTGTCAAGCTGGCACAGGCAGGATTGGATATAGAGCTCCAAAAGAAATTCTAAGGGATGGAATTTTAAGATTTCTAAAACTTGCAGCCAAGGTGTGAGGTTATGAGGAATTACTTAAGGAAGAGGATCATCGCCGACGAACTACAGCTAGGACTTGCTTTGGGGACCTGGACATAGTGGTGGAAGAATTGAAGAATACTAGTAACTACACATACTCGACTCTGGTTAGGAAGGCCGGAGAACTACCCAAAAGACCAAATGTAGTCCAGTACACCTTTGATACCACAAAAATAAAAGAAATTTTCAATTTCCTCCTCAAGGAAAACTTCATCTCTCTACTCGTGGATCATAAGATTCCCTTGAAGGAAGAACAGAGGGGAAGGAATACTGTAAGTATCATCACTTATGGAGTCACAGTACTAAAGCATGCTGGGGATTCAAGAATGTCGTCTAGGACCAGATTAACAAGGGAGTTTTGAAATTCCCTAAGGAAGAATCCATGGTGGTAGATGAAGATCGTTTCTTGCATTTGCTACAGTCAACATGATAGAGTTAACCTCTAGCAAATGATGGCTTAGGAAGGGTGATAGTAAATAGGAGCATAGGAGACCTTGGAACGTTTGGAATAGGGGTAAAGTAACTCAAAGTGACACTAAGACAGTATAGGACCGCCTGGGGAAGCTTAAGGGCTAGTCTAATAAGAACAAGTCATCTAAATGGGATATAAGCCCAGAGGGGCAGAACATGAAAAGCTTGGATGGCTCCAAAGTAGTTTGGGACCATTTGGGGGAAATCCAGAAAGGAGACAGTGAGTAAAAAAAGAAGAAAAATAGCAAATGACCCTCAGGATGGGATGTCGTCCCGAGAGGATTAGTGATGATAGACCCAGATGGATCTAAGGTGGTTTGGGACCATTTAGGTGAACCATCTGGCAAATTTGACCTCTTCGTAAAGTACTCAGCACCCTCTGGGTTAGGTGAACCATTTGTAGGAACACCAACGGACTAGGATATGGGCCCCGATAATTTACTGTTACCACCATCAATGCTATCAGAAAATAGCACAGAGCTTCCTTCAAAACCAAAGGCCACTCAGGGCTCAGGCAAGTTCGTCACGCCACCTGGCAACATACCGCTTCTAAAATGGAGGGTTGTGAGGCACAAAAAATTCCCAGTTGCCTTAACAAGAACCCAAAAGTGACGTCTTCAGAAAAAATGAACTACACAAAACTACCTTGAACAGTAAAAAACCAAGGTACAGGATAGCCCCAACATTTAACAGGAGGCTAACAAGTTCAAAAGAAAGTCTACTGAGGATCAGGATGAAGGAAATGAGGCTGAAAATAAAAAAAGGGACCATTCACGTTGGAGAAATACCGCTCAACCTCTACTGTATGGTCTCATTCACACTACCTTCTTAATTTTGGTCCACCACTAGCAATACTTAGGACTAGCAGGAGTAGAACTCCTCGAAGCCAGCATAGACGGGCCTGTATCAGTATTGCCTAATGGAGCAAAGAGAAGAGGAGGAGTACAAGCCTATAAGCACACAAGCACAGAAAAAAGGATTGCAGACCCTGTCTACTAAATTACTTTACAAGAAATAGAAGGGAAACCAAAGCAGGCTGTCCTAGAGAAACCCAACGCAAAGATGACTCAGTATTTGAAGCCTTTATACATCAGGGCACATTTCGATAGGAGACAATGACTAGAGTCCTCGTTGATAATGGCTCGGCAGTAAACATTCTACCAGCCCACATGATAATCAAGATGGGGTGAGAAGAGCACAACCTAATGCCAACTGAGGTATTAGTGGTAGGGTTCATTAGGACCGCATCTAAGGTCCTTGGTGTACTACCATTATAGGTTGATGTCGGGAGCAAGTCATCACTAATGACTTTCTTCGTGATCAGCACCATAGCTTAATACTAAGCTCTCCTAAGATAGGATTGGATCCATGTCAATGCGTGTGTACCCTCTTTACTGCACCAGATTCTCTTGATGTGGAAAGGAGAGGAGGTAGAAGTAGTTTGGGTTGAAAACAAGCCATTCACAGCAGTTACTGATTTCATGGATGTAAGGTATTATGACGCTGACGTGGGCCCGTTTACATTTCAAAAGGCTCAAGGAATCCTTTCATGTAAAACAACACTAGACACTATAATGCCTTTAACCTCATAGAGGCACGAGCCCATCATAGAATTAGTCAATGACTAAAGTAAATGAAGGAAAGGCTATAGCAACCACGGCCATCCAAAAGTTATGGTTACACAATCTACAAGAGAAACTAGAAAACTACGAACCCGAGATCTATGGAACCAAAGTTGTATATGAAGAAGAGACTCAGAAGATAGCACAACTGCACGAATTAGACCCTACACCTTTAAAATTCAAAGATATAGCCCTAAAGGTCCAGGATCCACTAGAAGAAGTAAACCTTGAATCCCTAGAAGAGCTGAGGATCACATTCATTAGCTCACTACTAGATAAAGAATAGAAGGATGCCATCAAACTAACACTACTGGAATTTAAGGACTGCTTTGCATGGGATTATGATGAAATGCCAAGGCTGGCTAGGCAGTTGGTCGAACACAAGCTTCCTATAAAGCCAAACTATAAATCACACTAACAGCCCGCTCGAAGAATATCAGTAGAGGTAGAGCTACGAGTAAAGAAGGAGATCAAACACCTCCTTAGGGCCGAATTTATATGGCCCTGTAGGTATATTCAGTGGCTATCAAACATAGTCCTAGTAATTAAGAAGAATGGGAAACTACGAGTTTGCGTAGATTTTCGAAACTTAAACACAGTTACACCTAAAGACGTATATGCAATGCCTATTGCAAATAGGTTAATAGATGCTGGGACTAAAAATGCTTTATTGTCATTTATGGATTGCTTCTCCAGATACAATCAGATATTTATCACAAAAGAAGACATTCATAAGACCGCTTGCAGGTGTCCGGGCTCCATTAGAACTTTCGAATGGGTAGTTATGCCCTTCAGACTAAAGAATACCGGGGCCACCTGTCAGCGGGCTATGAATGCCATCTTTCATGATATGAGAGGAAAGCATCTAGAAGTATACATAGATGACATAATAATAAAATCTAAGAAGGCACATGATCATATTGAACATTTGAGGACGAGTTTCCTCCAAATAAAGGAGGTCGGCCTTAAGTTAAATCCATTAAAGTGTGCTTTCAGTGTAATCGTAGGGAACTTCCTTAGATTCCTGGTCCACAGAAGGGGAATTGAAGTAGATCGAAACAAAGCACGGGCCATCTTAGAGCCAAAGGCACCGAGCAACAAGAAAGAACTTCAAAAGTTCCTGGAGTAGGTCAATTATCTCAAGCATTTTATCCTGAACCTTGTAGGGAAGACGAAGGAGTTTTTTGAACTCTTGAAACTTAAAGATGCTGATGAATTCACCTAGACCAGACATCATCAGGAGGCCTTTGAAAAAATTAAAGAACACTTGCAAAACCTTCGGTCTTAACAGCCTTGAGGGAGAACACCTTATTTCTGTTGTATTTAGCTTTTACCACCACATCCATAGGTTGTATGTTAGCCCAAAATGTTAATAGGGGAGGTGAGTAAGAGGTCTATTATTTAAGTAGTGTGTTTAACTCCCACCGAGACCAGATACTCAGTTGTGGAAATAGCGTGTTTGGCGCTATATTATGCTTGTACTAAGTTAAGGCATTATATAATAAATGTAATTGTGTATGTGGTTTCTCATTCTGATCTGATTAAATATATGCTTAATCGACTAATCATGTCAGGCCGTATAGGAAAATAGAGCTTGGCCTTGGCTGAATTTTCTTTAATATTTTTATCTCAAAAATCAGTAAATGGCCAAGCGTTAGCAGATTTGTTGGCTGATCATCCCTCAGCTGGGCTCCCTGAAGATGAACAGGAATTACCGGTGTTCTCAACAGATCTGAGGCCTTAAGTGCTCAAGTTTGATGGATCTAGCATTGAATAGGCATCTGGGGTCGGTATAGTGATAACCTCTCCTATGGGGATAAAAACTATACTGTCTGTTTAATTGAATTTTGAGTGTACTAACAATAGGCCGAATACAAAGTACTACTCACAGGGCTTGAAATTCTTCAAGAAATGAAGGCCCATGATGTGGTCGTAAAGGGAAATTCTCAGCTAGTCATCAAACAATTAACTGGCGAGTATAAGTGTACAAGCCCAACTCTAGTGATGTATTATGCCGTGGCTTCTCAGATTCTAGAGGAGTTTGAAATAGTAACATTAATTCACGTTCCTCGAGCTCAAGATTGGGAAGCTAACGAATTGGCTCAAATAGCATTAGGGCTAAGGTTGTCACTCGAGCTCACTAGAAAAGTAATTGTGGTGGAGTAGAAAGAACATCCCTCAGTCATTTAGCATGGTTTGACAGTCTAATGTAGTACAGTCTCGTAAGGGTTAGCCCAAAATTAGAGAGATGACTTTAAGAGTTATCTTTAAAATCCCAGTCAACATTACCCATACAGAATAAGGATACGCGCTCAACACTTTATTTTAATTGGAGATGAATTATATAGGAAAGGCCCTGATGGGTTATTACTTAAGTATTTAGCCTTCACTAATTATATAGAGGTTTTAAGACAGGTACATGAGGGAGTCTGTAAGGCTCATCAGTCGGGGCCAAAGATGCAATGGTTAATATGTAGGCATGGATACTATTGGCCTTCAATAATAAAAGATTGCATCGAGTACACTAGGAGGTGCAAGAAGTGTCACGGGCCAACACAACAAGTGCCATCATCAAACATACATCCCATTATCAAACTAGGGCCTTTTCGAGGATAGGCTATGGATATAATAGGAAAAATCTATTCGACCTCATCCAAGGGCCACTCATTCATCTTGGTGGCCACAGATTATTTTACTAAGTAGGTCGAGGCTGTCTCTATGAAGAAAGTAAAACAGGGTGATGTTATTAACTTCATACGGGAGTAAATTGTGTTTCATTTTAAGATTCCTCAAACAATTACAACAGACCGAGGGAACATAAAGTTGGGAAAAAGTGTCATCTTGCTTCATCCCTTAGACCACGGTCCTTACGGAAGGGGCCGTCAGGGTCTCAAAAGCGATGGGGGTGTCAATATTGCCCCTTAAAAAGGTTACCAACGCATGGGACTATGTCCAATCATGGTCTGCATAAAACAAGAGAGGTTTAGTCTAAGGAAACAAAATAAAAAAAGGATAAAACTAAAGCAGAATACGGAGGAAACACTTACTGGTGTGGCTCTTTATTATGCACCTAAAGCGCTGGGGCCCCCATTTGTTGAAACAAAGGCAGCCGTCTCTATCTACAAGTTCTACCTTGCACTACCTCTAGGTGGTGAGTGGAACGGCTATCTGATCAATAGCCTCTCTGTCCAGTAGTTCCACGATGATTTGGGGGGATAAGCCCCAAGGGATGCACTAGCTCAGTCCAAACTGGCCCGCCACTAGTTGGGGATGATAAGACTCCAAGTATACTCTTAGAGACTTGAAGGAAGAGCTAGCGTATGGTAGCCACATCTTCCGAGGAGTAGTGGCCAAGAGAAAGACCTCCTCCCTTAGAGAGTTGGAAGTTTTTTCTTCTTCTTCTCCACCATATACTTGTACTAGTAGGAAGGTGGCTATTGGGGATGTTGAAAGCCTTTAAGGTCCTCCCTAGGGACCAGCTTTGTTAACAAAAAAACTCAAAGAAGTTCTTTGACTCCACCAACGAATGACCACCCAAGAGACAGGTGAAAGGGTAGTTGGAGCGGGAATCATCATGAAAAGGCTCCCATCGAAGGTTGGGGAAGTAGGCCGTCGTCTACAATTTTAAGGACCAGACGGGCCCACTGAAGTTGCTAAAGGGCTTATTGATCAGTGACTCCCTCATGCCTTCATAAAGACGGCATAGAAACATAGTTTTCAGGGCTATCTAATTGCCACAGAGTAGGGACTGGGCGATCCAGAGATGCAACTACATGGGCTTTCCTCCCCCTGAGGCCAGGATCTATTAGCTGAGCAGGATCTAGATGAAAACTAGGTGCTTCATGGTAGTGATGAGCTCAAAGGCTGGTTTCTCGAAAAATAGCTCCATAATCTTTGTGTATGAGCCTATGGCCCTGATCTTACTCTCCAATTCAATAGGTAAGACAATGTAGGAGTCGTGCTTTTTAGGGATGGCATAGAAGTTCTCTTCCTCGGTGATGGGTAGCCCCAAGAACATAAAGACGTCCTATAGCATGAGGGATATCGGGCTGAGCTTGAAGATGAAAGCATTGCAACCTGGGGCCCAAAAACTGAGTAGGGCCATCGAAGGTCCATGGGGACATCAACTTTGGCCAAAGATAGTTGAATTAGGTCATATAGACCCATCTCCTTCCACTGGGGCACATGATCAGTCTTCAAATGCTTCACGCAATTAAGTCAAGCACGAGGAGACCGGGGCCAATTCCTAAGCTTTTTATAGGACGACTCAGGGAAGGGCGTGGTTGTCTAGGCCAAGACCAGGTTGTGAAGAGAGGTCAATGGCCATGGGTTCAGTTGTGTAGGAGCATTGACATCGAACAAGTCAGGAGAAATCGTCAGATATCTGATGTCACTTATGTTGGAGATTTGGAAACTCTAAGGCGAAGTGCTGACAAAAAATAAGCATAGTTAGAGTACTTTTCAATAAAATAGAAGGGTTAAACACTAGAGGTGAACAACTTACTAGAAAGCCACTGATTCGTGGAATGATGAAATTTCCTAAAAAGAAATGAACGAGAATTAGGATAGGAAACCAAGCTAATATAAAAAGGGGTTTTTTTTAGACCATGAAATACATACTGTTACAAGCCCGCCTAACTGGTTCACCGGGTTACGAATAGTTGCCAGAGAATCTGGCAAACTACCAGTGGAAGTAGAGGAAGGGGCGGTGACAAAAGAAGCGGATGAAGCTATTTAAAGGTTAGGGTAGAAAGAAACTTTAGTAGATTGAAGACTTGAAGTTCAAGAAATGGTAAAGAGAGCAAGAGAAGTGACTAGAACCTAAAAACAAGTTTATATCAGTAGAGGGCACTTAGAAATGAAGTGACGTTTTGATTTTTTCAAACGTGCCACGTGGCTTATGTTACCAGCCATTGGCAAATGGGGGGCATTGTTTGGGCTAAATACGAAACGTCGCTCAGATAGGTCACAAGGTTAGTTAGGCTGAGTAATTAAAATGTCAGACCCAATATAAACAAAAGTGGCTGGCCTCGAAGCTCAATGAAGTCTACAATACATAAACATATTGAAATCCTGTCAGCTTCAAATATCAGATCATTGGCACGAAGACATGATCCTAAGTGATGCCAAAATCTATGCCCAAGTAGTTCGGTGAAATGGGCTGATAAAGAGACCATGCCATAAGTTTCGCGGGATTCCTGAATCTTTGGTAGAACATGCTAAGTCCCAAAGAAAAGGCTTCTGCTATCAGACACTATAAATAGAAAGAAGAAAAATAAAGAGAACAGTCAACACTCGATCAAGACTTGCATGATTTACATTTACTTTCCCTTTTCAGTTCTTAGTTTTTAGTCCGTAATTTTTTAATACTTCAAGAAAATTACACACTTATTCTACCAAAGCCTACTATCTTTTTACATCCGAGCGAACTGTGGTAAGGGAACTCGGGACCCTTTCGTTATCTATTTGAGACCCAGCGTCTTTGGCACGCCTGGTATTTATTGTTCAACTGTGAACAATTTCAAATCTTTATTTTGGTGTTTGCATTCATGATTTCTCCCATTGAATCATGTTTGTGGAAGCTTTTAGATTATTTTTCTCGTGTGTCAAATAGTCTAAACTTACATTTTTTTAACTCTTCCTGTACTGGTTTGAAACTCTGTCTATCATTGTTGAAGGGGGCAAGGTTGAAGACAACTTAATGCCGCAAGGCTTACTCTCGGGCCTCGACATATGGGATGCATGTACCTACACTTTGGATTCTTTAGACCTGGTTTTTGGGCTAGTCCTGCTAGTAATCTTGCGTTGCCTACTCTTATTAATTTGAATTTTAATAGGATAGGTTTTGATTTTAGACGAGTTCTCTTTTAATATAAGCCTTGTTTAAGCTACCTATTTAGGCTCGTATTTAGTTTTATCCCTTAAAAAAGATATTTTCAATTTTTAAATTGAATTTAGACATTAGAACATGTGTTCATATTTTAAAATCAGAGTTTATATTACTTAATTTTTATTTTTACATATTATAATTTGTATTTTAAAAATAATATTTAATATCATAATGTAAAAATTAAATTTTAAAAAATGAAAGTAAATAAAAAAAAAGTAGGCTTAAGAACTCAGCCTAAACTTGATCAGTTAGATAAGTTGGCTTGGAAGAAATGAATGATTTTATAATAATAGAATTTTTGGCCTAAGTCTACAAGGACCATGCCTTTATAGGTTAGGCTGGCCTGTTTACAAGCTCTAAATGTGATTACTTCTCGTGGTGAGAATTAAAATATTAATTTCATATGTTGTGAGAAATTACCTCATCTCATTAGACCTCTCCTTAAACCTAACTAGTTGGTATAATTTTTTATTATTTAAAAGGCTATCACTAAAGTCAATAATTTAGGTGAGTTGAGCTTATTTGGGTTAGACTTAAGGTCTATTCTTTTTAAAAAGTATATATAGTCAAGTCTCACCCTAACATTTTTGGGCTTTGAGATTATTTAGGCTTGCTTGAATACCTAAAAATTTTTAAAAATATTTTTATTATTTTTTGAACTAATTTCAATTTTTAAATAATTTTGTTAAGCATAAAATATTATTTTAACTTTAAAAGAATAAAATAAAAAATAATAAATTATCAACTTTGTAATTAACTAATTTTTTACTATTTTATTGTATTATATGTAATTTATTTATGAATGTTTCCTTTATTTGTAAATTAATAACTTAGTTTTCTAAATATTGCTCTTATTATGGTAATATATAAATATTTTATATATTTTAATAAAATTATATTATTTTAATTATGATCAAATTGATTTTAATTTAATTATAGTTAGACCATAAATTTAAAATCATTACCCCAATTAGTTTCAAAAACTTTTACGTAAACTCTACATTTTCTTTTTAAGAATATGAGAAAATAGCCATAATTAGGATGATAACTAGATAATTATTTAAGAATATTTTTCTAGTTACTATGTTTATCTAATAGTAGATTTAGGACTTCTTATATGCCTGAATTGTATTTTTAAAATTATTTTTAATTTAATTTCTACTTTAAAATTAATTATCTTATTTTACAAAAATAAAAAATATATTTTTTTGATAATCAAATGGTATATTGGACTAAAAAAATTTAAAAATATAATTGGGTCTTAAAATATAAAGTTAATATTAAAATATATTTTAAGTATTATTATGAAATATTTTATTGATTAAAAATAATAAAAATATGAACGTATAAATATTTTTTATTTTTCTAAAAATAAATATAGTAATGCACTCAAATATATGGTATTTTAGTTTTTTTAAAAAAATATTTTTTATTTGGGTATTCAGACTAAGTCTGAACCTAATCTTGCTTGGCCTAAATAGATTATATGAATAAAGCTAGTCTAAAAGATGATTTCCCTTTGCTCTATATAGATGTCTTGGTTGATAATACAGATCGAAACTATAGGTATTCATTCATGGATGGGTACTTAGGATATAACAAAATCCTTGTGGATGAGGAAGACAAAGAAAAAATAACCTTTATCACACAATGGGGTACATATTGTTATCGAGTAATGCCTTTCGAGTTAAAGAATGTAGGGGAAACCTACCAACGAGTAATGGTGGCACTTTTTCATGACATGATGCATAAGGAGGTCGAAGTATATGTTGATGATATGGTTGCTAAGCTTGTTGAAGAGGAAAGTCATCTTTCAGTGCTTAGGAAGTTATTCGAAAGGATATGAATTTACAAACCTTGATTAAATCCTAACAAATGTATCTTTAGAGCTTTATCAGGGAAGTTATTGGGATTCATTGTCAGTCAAAAAGAAATTATGGTAGACCCTAATAAAATAAAAGCAATATGAAATATGCCTCCTCCCCAAACAGAAAAAGAGGTTTGAAGCTTCTTGGAGAGGTTAAACTACATTGTGAGATTCATTGCTAATTTGACTTCAACTTGTGAGCCAATATTCAAGCTATTAAAGAAGAATTCTATAGAAAAATGGGATGACGATTGCCAACAAGCATTCGATAAAATCAAGGATTACTTGTTAAGCCCCTTAATTTTAGTTCTACCAACACTAGGATGGCCACTAATCCTTTATTTAACAATACATCCCAATTCCATAGGAGCTTTGTTAGGCCAACATGATGAATCTGGGAGAAAAGAACAAGCAATCTATTACTTAAGTAAGAAGTTCAATGATTATGAATCACGTTACCAAATGATTGAATGCACTTGTTGTGGTCTTGTATGGGCTACCAGGAGATTGAGATAGTACATGTTGCATTACACTACATGGTTGATCTCAAGAATGGATCCATTTAAATATATTTTTGAGAACCCACATGTAGCTAGCAAAGTCTCTAAATGGCAAGTAATATTATCTAAGTATGACATAAAATATGAGACCCAAAAAATCCGTTAAAGGAAGTATAATAGCTAATCACTTAGCAAAAAACCCTTTAGATGGATGCCAATCGCTGGATTTTTAATTCCAGATGAGAACATATGTTTCACAAAAGAAGACCAAGATGAAGAGAGTAGGCTAACTTAGTGGGAGATGTATTTCAATGGAGCTACAAATATGCATGAGAATGGTGTTGAAGCTATAATTGCATCCCCAAGTAGGAAGCAATTCCTAATCTTCGCTAAGTTAAGATTCGACTGCACTAATAACATGGCAGAACATGAGGCCTGTATTAATGGCCCCTAAGTTGCCATTGACCTTGGCATAAAAAGTTTAGAAGTCTATGGTAACTCTGCTCTTATAATTTATCAAGTAACTGGTGAATGGCAAACTAAAGATCTAAAGTTGATCCCTTACTAAAAATATTTGACAAGTATGATCAAACAATTCGAAGAAATTAATTTCCATCATATGACCAGGAACAAAAAAAAAACATTTTGCTAATGCTTTAGCTACACTAGTAGCCATGATTCAACTTGATTATGGAGTTCGTATCCAACCTATCTAAATTAAGTCTAAAAGACCACCAGCATTTTGCTTGAATTATTGAAGAGGGAAGTGATGACCAACCTTGGTACCATGATATCAAGAAATATATGAAAAATGGAACTTACCTAGAGGATGCTACTAAAAATGAGAAGACTATCAGGAGGTCATCCTTAGGTTTCTTTATTAGCAACAATATATTATATAAGAGGAGTTTTGATGGGACCTTACTACATTGTGTGGATTTAAAGGAAGCACAAAAGGTATTGGAGGAAATCCATGAAGGCATATGTGGCACACATATAAACGACTATACAATAGTTAAGTAGATTTAAAGATGCAGCTACTATTGGGCAATAATGGAGAAGGATTGTATCAATTGTGTTAGGAAATGTCATAAATGCTAGATCTATTTTGATAAGATTAATGCTCCCCCTACGCAATTGCATAGTCTAGTATCTCCATGGCCATTCTCCATATGAGGGATTGATGTCATCGGCCCGATTAACTCGAAGGCCTCACATGGTCATCACTTTATCCTTATAGCCATTGATTATTTCACTAAGTGGGTGAAATCCAATTCTTTCACTAATGTTACTTAAAAAAATTTTCATAAAATTCTTAAAGATAAGTATCATATGTAGATATAGGTTACGTGAGAGGATTATCACTGACAATACACCCAATCTCAATAGGATAGTAGTTCAAGAGTTGTGTGACCAATTTAAGATTAAACATCATAATTCAGCAGTATATAAGCCACCAATGAATGGCACAGTTGAAGCAATGAATAAGAATATTAAGAAGATCATTAGCAAGATGACTATAACTTATAAAGATTGGCACGAAATGCTTCCTTATGCATTACATAGGTATCGAACTACTGTATGTGTCTCAACTAAGGCAATCCCTTATTCTTTAGTTTATGGTATGGAAGCTGTCACTCTAATTGAGGTGAAAATCCTTTCTTTATGGGTATTAGTTGAAGCAGACTTAGATGAAGATGATTGGATAAGCATTTAATTTGAATAACTGAACATGATTGATGAAAAAAGACTTACTGCAATGTTTTATGGACAGCTTTATCAATTAAGGATGGCAAGAGCTTTTAACAAAAAGTTATGATCTTGAAAGTTTAAAGATGGAGATCTAGTTCTTAAAAAAAATATATTGTCGAACTAAGAAGATTATGAAGGTAAATAGGCTCTAAACTATGAAGGTCTATATGTCGTTAAGCATGCTTTTTCAGGTGGTTCACTAATCTTGACAAATATGGAAGGCCAAGAATTACCAAGGCCTACTACCACAGATGCTGTTAGGATATATTTTGCTTAAAGAAAAGGCTCACTAGGTCAAAAACCCAAAAGGGTGGCGTTGGCAAAAGTTAGAGGAAAAAAATAGAGAGCTTGCTAGATTGAAAATCCAAAAGGGCAGCCTAATCAAAAGTTAAAGGAAAAAAAAGATCGCTTAGTTGAAAACCGAAAAGGGCTGCCTACGCAAAAGTTAGAGTGAAAAAAAAATAAAAAAAGAGGCTTGCTAGGTTAAAAACCTAAAAGGATGGCCTAGGAAAAAGTTAGAGCGAAAAAAAAGGGCTTACTAGGTTGAAACCCGAAAGGGTAGCCTAGGCAAAAATTAAAGTAGAAAAAAAAAGAGCTCGTTAGGTTGAAAATTGAAAGGGAAAACCTAGGAAAAAGTTAGAGCACTAAGAAGATAGGTTGAAAACCCAAAAGGGCAACCTATAGTAGATCATAGGCCTAAAGACTATCAGATCAATAGCATTACCTCTCATTATGACCATCTAGGCGATGTTTCTTTTGAAATAACTCAGTCATCACTCATAAAGTACATATCTTTTGCAATATAGCAAGGCAACCGAAAGGGAATATACGGATCACAAGTAAAGGACATCCTATCAGCGTTGCAAATCTTTCATTATTATGCAACTAAATTTGCCCCTATAGTTGTCTAACCCTTTCTACATATTTTTACATATGTTCGCATTGTGATCTATCAGGGTCATTTCTTTTTGATGAATCCCTCTCTTTGTTGATTATTTTTTGACTTTTTCTTTGAATAGCATAATAAATTTATCACTCTAAGTTTGTATAAAAGCATATCATTAATAAAGGAGAAACTTTTTATCTCAATAAATGCTCATGGTATTATACATGGAACACTCTACTCCTCATTAATTAACCAGTGTAATTTTAAGGGCATTACTAGTACTCGCACTTAAAGATAGACTTTGAAGTCAAAAGGCCAATCAGATTAACATACATCAGGGGATAATGAGTAGCAACACCTATAAAGATTAGTATAACTAAAAAAAATGTCCTAATCAATCATGCAAGAAGCCAAGGTCTGGTTAGGTGTTTATCAAATAGGACAATGTTGCATATCAGGTTTTCCCTTTTCTTTCTTTATTTCTTTCTTTTCTTCTTTCTTTCTTTCCTTTTTTTCTTTTAATTTTTTATTCGCTTGTTACTATCATCTTCATCATCATCACCATCACCACTACCACTACCATCACCATCACCATCACCATCACCATCATCGTCATCATTATCATGATTGTCATCATCTTTAACAATATCATCATCATCATCATCTTTATCAATATCATCATCATCATCATCTTTGTCAATATCATCATGATTACCACTATCATCAATACTCATTTCAAAGCCCAATAATGGCTGGCATCCCTTTCAAAGCCCTGGAATGGCAGGCACCCCTAAGCCTAGTAATGGCTGGCACCCTTTTTAAAGCCCTATAACAGCAAGCACTCTGAAGCCCAATAACTGCTGGCACCCCTTTCAAAGCTCTATAACGACAAGCACCTAAAATCCAATAATGACAGGTACCCCTTTCACAGCCCTATAATGATAGACACCCTGAAGCTTAGTAACGACTGGCACCCCTTTCAAAGCCTTGTAACGACAGGCACCCTGAAGCCTAGTAACGACTGGCACCTCTTTTAAAGCCCTGTAACGGCAGGAACTCTAAAGTCTAGTAACTATTGGCACCCCTTTTGAAGCCTTGTAATGGCAAGCATCTCGAAGCCCAGTAATGGCTGGCACCTCTTTTGAAGCCATATAACGGCTGACACCTCTTTCTCATTTTTTTCATCCACTTTCCCAATAATAACCAAGTAAAGAGGGGCAATGGACACAACATTTTATCCAAACGCCTTTCAATCCTTATGACAGCATGAGGGGATTTCTTATTTTTACTTACAGTAATTTGTCTTGGTTTTATACTTTCAGTCAAACAAAATATGTGTTCTTATCTTGCTTCTTAAGTGAGAATCTTAGAAAAATACATTCACTACTCTTACCTATGTAACAAGTAAAGAAGGGCAACTATGAACATTGTATATTATCTGAGCTTCTAGATATAAACTAGAAATAAAAGCCCAATAAAATTAAGTAAGCTAAAAAAAGATGAAAATAGGCTTTTATGAAAAATAATTAAAAAATAAAATAATATCTTCATAATTTAAAATATATTTTTTCTTTTTTATTGACTCTCAAATTCCCTCATTTTTGTTCCTATCAAATTGATTGCCTTTAATGTAAATTTGAAATCTAAAATTTTATAGAAAAGTCAAAATAAAAAATTACCTTATTTTGATTTATTAAGTGAGAAAATCCTAATTAGCACCTATAAAAGAGATAGCAACAGAGAAAGGAGGAGATGGAAAATTGAGGAGAAGAAATTGAGAGAGGAAGTCTAGGAGGATTAAGAGGGAGCAGTTTTGAAGAAGAGGCAAAGCATATCAGTGAAGTTCTAAAAAGTAAGTAATTCATTTTATATTGTTTTCATGATCCTCTGACCTTAAGTGTGTGTTGAATGATATACTCATGGGTTCATTACCACTCTTGTCCTCGTTGTGCGTGATAGCAATATGGGGTTCGCATTTTAGGCTTCATATAATTGTTTACCGTTCAAAGTTGCTACTGTTAGTGACTGACACAGTGAATTCACATGTTGATACAATATAAATGCGTCATGACTCTTATGCTAATTCTCAATGTGATCCACTTGTTGAATTCAAAATGATTATGCCTTGCCCACGTCCTCAAATTCCACATCCTTTTATCTAATTTGTCTATTAATATGGTTGATCTTTGTCATATGTTTGTAGTAAATGGTGTACGATGAATGGATAATCATTGCTATTAATTTGTGCGTGAGATAATGGCACCAAGTGTTGGGTTTTGAATTGATACTTCTATTTTTATTTTATTCATTGAAATTGCATGCATAATGTTCTTATATACAGCTTTAGTACATTAGCGAATAAGTTTGTGGGTGATATTTCTTTATTCAGTAACAAATCATTCATTTTTTTAAAGGAAGGTCTTGATGAAAAAATAGTCCTATAACCTTTTTATACTTTTTTATAAAAGAAAGTAAAAGGGAGATCCATGAGTGATACTAAATCACCATGGATATTTGATACATTGATGAAATAATGATATTAAATTACTGTAAATATTAAGTATCAAATTTTAGAAAATATTAAAATTTATTGGTATGTTTTTAGTATCCATGAGTGATACTAAATCACTATGCATCAATAGAAATAAGATATCGTGAGTGACACTAAGTCATCATAGGTATCAATTTTTACATCAAAAGTTTATAATTAAATTATTTTATAGCAAATTCTTTTAAGGTTTGCTATGGGTGATATTAAATCACCATGTGCACTTAGAGTATCAACCAGCAGACTATAAGTGATACTAAATCACTGTAAGTTTCAATACTGGTTATTTTCTTTTTACCCAAAGGTTCTTCCTTATGACAATTTTTTATTTAAAAATAAGTATAATTATGTAACACAAAATAACATTCTCTTTATAAAATAAATTAATAAAAAATTAAAAGAAAATCCAAATAATACTTAGGCCCTAGGCTTTGATCCTAGATCAAGTCCTCCTTTGTAAATAAATAATTTATTTTAATTATTTATTTTATTTTTATGTAATTATAAAGGGTAATTAATATATTATTAAAAGGTCAATTAATTTATGCAATAAATCAAGGGTAACCATTTTTATAAATGGGTGTCGTGGGGTGCCTAACACCTCCTCATATATAATCGACTCTCGAACCCTTTTTGCAGACCATCCTTTTTTATTATGTAATTTTTCAAAGTTTTTTTAAAAACTTTAGTGACGACTTTTATTTTTCTACATTATCAACCTTCCTTTTCTAGGAAGGCATGATTTCGGGCACGACAAGGGGCCTCTCCATTTTTTTCCTCATTTTATTAAATGATGTCTTTAAGTATAGAATTAATGAAAGGTCATGATTGGGGAGGTGGAGGGAAAATGATGGGAAAGAAATGGAGGGGGCCCTTGTCCGTCAAACCCACTTAGTAAAATAAAATTGCTTATTATTGTTGCAATATTATATATTTGAAAAATACGATTTAGATTTAAATTATAAAAAATATAATTTTTTAAAAAAACTTAATCTTGAGAACATTTAATTTCAAGAAAAAAATAATTACATCACCTGGCACTTTACAACTACACTGCCATCTAACGTAAATTACAAAGGAGGGAGATGATTGTTCAACTTTGATATTAACATTTTAAATTTTAATATTTTTTAATTTTGTTATATATTCTTTATTCCTAATGAAACAAAACAAATGAAGATATTTTGCCTTGATTAAAAGTTGGAAATCTATTTGTATCTCATGTTTTGCTTTCTCGTAAAATACAAAACATATGAAAACAAAAATAAGATGATTGAAAATATATTAAAATAATTCAAAATCTAAATGACCTGTACCTGTTTCTTTCTTCTTTGTTTGTTTGTTTGTTTTTTTTTTTCCGTAGTAACATGTGTACCTGTTTCTTTAGAGCATCATATGCAACAATCTTCGTCCGGTAATAATACATTCAAAAAAAAAAACTTATAATTATGGATGAAACATTTTATTTTATTTTAAATAAAATTTTTTTCTGAAATAACATGCAATCTCAATCTAATAAAAGAGTTGATAATAATAAAAAAAACTTATGCCAACTTAAAATACTTTTTTGTTCATTGATACTCTGATCCCAATTAAAAAAATAATTTTCTTTATTTACAATTTCAATCTCACAGGTATCTAGATAATTAGGTAAGTCTTTATAGTTGATATAATTTTCAAAATTTAAAATAATGAAATACTATCTCCAATTTAAATTATAAGATATTTTATATCTCAAAATATAAGACATTTTAAAAAATTATGTTTTATCAATGATACTTTTTTAATATTATCCTTTCTATATATTTTCTCTCTTTAAATAAATAATTTTTTTAAAAATTTATATTTTATTAAAATAATATTGAAAAATATATTTAATAAATTTTATGCATATGTATAATTTTATTTAAAAATATTTTATAATTTAAAGTGGAGGAATAATAAATTAAGTTATTTATAACGTGATGAGACAGATTTACAAATTTTATAATTGATGATGCTCATTTTTTCTACCAACTGATGTTTGATTCGATAAGCATTTATAGTAAGTCGGGAATACTTTGGATGAGGCCAGTGCCACGTCGCACCTCATTACTTCATGATTGTGGCATTTTCATTTGTTTATAAAATGAAAAATATTTTAAATAAAAAATAAAATAAAAATTTATCAACATATATCAAATTTCAAGATGCCAATTAATTAGTTTAAGAGCTCAGCCACTCAATAGACTACTTAATTAATTAATCATTTGAGATATTTCCTCTAAATTTATGCTCATAAAAATTGTTATTATTTCTAGAATATTTATAATATTTTCACTGAATTTTTAACATGATCATCATAGATTAAAAAAAATGTTAAAAAGGTTTTTAGTTTTGAGCTTATATGTCAAGTGTAGGTATTGTTTCATTCATCACTCATATTGCAACTAACCTTTATAAATAACTTCATATATTTAAGCTTATATTCTTCTAACTTTTTGAAAATAAATATAATTATATAAATTTAAGCTCTTATATCTAACTTGCTTGGTGCTCGAAGAATCATATGTTATAGCCAAATTCTCATATATCAAATATGAGGAGGTTCTACCTTTCCATCGTTATATTATTTGGTATCTATCTTTGATCTGATTTTGTGAATATTATTTCACCTCAATATATTATATTTTATGAGTTCGTGGAGCTAGTTACATGTATCAAATATAATATAATACAATTTATAAAAGAGTAAATAAGTAAATTATCCTCTGAATTTTAGGTTAAGTATTAGCATTATAAACTTTAAATTTATTTATTATACAAATTATTTTTTTAAATTTATAAAATGATGCAGTCTAATTTCTGTTGCTAACAAAAGTTAATTTTGACTATTAGTTAACTAGAAAATTATAGTAAAAGACCTCAAAAACCATCAAATATTACAATAAAGGACAAAAATTTTTTAATCATTTTCTGTTAACTTTTGAGGTCATTTTCTGTAAATTACATTATTTTTAAAAGTTAAAGAAATAATTTACACAATAAAAAAGTTCAAATCTATGGTGCTATTTAATTTAAAGTTCAAAAAATAATTTTCTCTTTACCTTTTATAAAATATAAGCATTTTTTAAATTTCAGTGTATGGGTAATGGAATATGCAGACAACAAAGATACATATAATATTACTATATATATATATATATATATATATATAAACATCAACTACCATAGCATGAATGTTATAGACAAATTGCATGTATAAATAAAATGTCAATAAATACTTATAAATGGTTTTTTCTTGTTAATATGAAAATACTATTGAACCATAATAAATGCAAGAACATTACACTATTATAAATATTGAAGATATGTTTTTTTGCCCATTTTAAAAATTCAAAAAGTTGTTAATTTACTGCCAAAATCTAATGTGGCAAGAATAGGTGAAAAACAAGTAGTATGGAAGAATATGTACCCTCAATTGTATATTATTTATTTATTTACTTTAGTTCTTTTAGGTATACAACTTTACTATGTAAACAAAGCCCATGATAGAAGAAATTTTAGATTGTAACAGATTGAGCTCATTTTGATCTAAAATGATGTTTTCCTTTTTATAATTTTGACAAGACTATATTTGGACGCTAGGTCATTAATTAAACATATACATTGATTTTGATCCAAAACAAAGTTAACTTGGGTTGGAATTTTTGAAGTAAAGCATTTTCTATATTTTTACAACCATATATACATAAGAAATTTTAAAATTCAATTATTAAAAGAATGTACCATTATTGATTTAAAATTTAATCGTATTAATTCTTAATTAATTCCATTACACTCCCTCTTGCGATTATTACTTTTCTATCCCAAATTATAAGTCCTAGTTTTTCTAAATATACATGCCAAGAATACACTAAAATTTAGTTGATGTTAAAAAATTATTTTTTCTTTTCCATGATCTACTCTAAGTTATAAAACTCGTAAGTTTAAGTAAATTCATAAAGAAATGGTACATTCGTGTTTACCTTTATTTATAAATAGTTTATAAAATATATATTTATACTATCTAAAAAATATTTTTATTTCAAAACTTATATATTATATTAAATAGAGTGTCAATACTAAATTAAAAATTTAAAATTTTTTTTAAGACATAAAAAAAGATGAATTATAAATAGCAATAAACAATAATTTTTTGATAATGTTAAAAAATAAATTTTCAGCTGATATCAATTTCTTTTTCCCTCTGTATTGGGGTGCGTGTGTCTATATATATATATATATATATCGATTAATACATCTACTATATAAAAAGGGGGAAAGCCTCATGAATGAAGTGCCATTTTGTATCTCCAAAAACATAATAAAATAAAAAAGAAATTAAAAATTGTAAAAAATAAAATATAACTGGTTAAAAAAAAGGACATGAAAATAAAAAAATTTAAAATATATATTAGATGTTGTACTATTATGAAAATGGTCAAATCACTTCAATGAGATAATAGTGAAAAATTAATGCTAGATTACATCATGAACTCACTCCACTAACTCGTGTAAATCATGATTGAGTACGATTCTCCTGAATACCATGCGAGATAATGCAAGTGAGAGCATGTTCTGAGTTTTCAAACGAGTTAACTATATTTTTGAGTGAAAAGGAAATTCATTAAATGAGAGAGGACTGTACAAAGAAGCAAATAATTACATCAAAATCCTAAGAGTGGACCAGGACCGAAGAAAGTGATTAACAATAGCTTTAATCTGAGACAAAACTCTATCAACAAAAAAGGTTTCATTTGTGAAGATGCAACGATTTCTGATGTCCCATAATTTCCAGCAAGTGATACTAATGTCGATCTTCTATGAGATGTCCAGGGCAGTAGAGGATAGGCATTTAATGATCCAGGAGTCAATTTCAGTGCTATAGAATTCAGTTCTCATGTCAGTAGGTAAGATCTTCCTCCACACAGCAGCTGCAAATGGGGCAATCTTTGAGCGCATGATTAATGTTCTCATTTGGGTGAGTACAACGCCAGCATTGTTTGTCATGAGTCATATGTCTTCTGAATCTTTCAGTATCAGACAGTAATCTCCCTTTTAATAGTAACCAGGTGAATGTTCTGATTCTTTGTGCCATGGCTAACTTTCAGACTCTTTGCCGGATTCTGTCAACATTATTCCACTCTAAATGCTGGTTCATCATGTAAGCTGATTTGACCATGAACTCTCCATTACTAGTGAGGTGCCAAGAGCAAGTGGGCTTCAACTCGTTGTTAGGATTAACTGTCATGCGTGCAACTTGTTTCAAGGAAACACTAGGTAGCAGATTTTCCAAAAGATTCCATTTTCATAATTCGTTATCATCAATGTAGTCAGAGATAGGCCGTTTTAGATCTGTCTCAGAAATATCTATAAAAGAAAGAAATCTGAGGGGGCTAGAGTCTTCCACCAAAAAATCTTCCCAAAATTTGACATTTCTTCCATTTCCGAGTAACCACTTAACATGCATCATAGTATCTTGCCAAATTTTTGAAAGACTCCTCCAAAGGCAAGAGCAACCTTCTTTATGAATGTCTTAGTCGGAGCCTTTAGGAACATGATATTTAGCCTTTAAAACACGAACCCACAGTAGATCAGGTTATGCTACAATTTTGTAAGCCAATTTGGAAAGAAAGGCTTTGTTTTGAGCTTCAAGAGCCAAAAGTCCACAACAACCCTGGTTAAGAGGTTGACAGAGGTCTTTCCATTTAATCAAACTTATACATTTTTGATCTTTCGAGTAACCTCATATGAATTTTCTAATCATTTTCTCAATTTAGAGTAGCAAGCAGTTGGCAACATAGTACTTTGCATAGCATACATTGGAATAGATGTCAAAACTGACTTTGCCAGTGTAATCCTGCCAGCTAAGGAGAGTGATTTACATTTCCATCCAGATAGCTTTTGCTGTAGTTTTTCAACTAGGTACTTATAGGTGTGTGGAGTCACTCTGCCTGTGATTAGTGGTACACCTAGATATCTTCCCAAATTTTCAAAGTATTGGAATCCCAAGATGGTAAGACCATAGGAGGAGGGGACATTACATGAGAAATAAATATGAAATTTATGCCTGCTAGCATTCTGATATGAAGAATCACAAAATTGGTTTAAAATTCTATGTATTGTAAAAATTGATTCAGCCAAACTGTCACTGAAAAGAACAAGATCGTTAATGAAAAACAAGTGAGAGAGAGGGATACCTCTTCTTCCTAATTTGATGGTTTGCCAAGATTTTAATTTTCTAAACATTTCATATCTTTCCAATCGTTTGCCCTTGAAAGTGATAAATATATCATTTAACTTATTCAAAACATCCTTATTTTTTACTCAATAAAGTAAAGGTATAATTGAAAAAATAAAACACCTATCAAATATCTTATATTTTGGATTAAACAAAGCTTCTAGAAAAGAACTTATAATGTGATCCATATGAAGTAAAATTTACTTGCAAGGATATTTGTATTATATCCACAAAATAAAATAATCATTAAATTTATTAAAATTTAAATTTACATCCAATCTTATTAATATTTACTTAAAAATACTGGAGTAATAAAATCAATTAATGCATGCATTATATATCTATGGGTTGATTATTTTTGAAATGTTACAAATTAAAGGAGAAATTAGTGAAAGAAATTGAAGGAATAATCAATGGAGGAGTATTCAATGCTTAAAATTTGATATTATTGAAAAAACAATGAGTTGGTCATCCATATGTTAAGATGGGAGAAAAAAGTGCAGTTGACATATCTTGCTAATACAATGGCACATGTGTTTGCTTACCGTAATTTTATATAGATATAGATAGATGATTTATGCCATTTTATTGTGCAAGTTAATTCAACATATACCTCTAAATTCAAATGAATTTTTTACCAATCAAAATGTCACATTAACATTCTATATATAAATTAAATACACCAACATGGTCTCAAATATAAATATAATTTTGATAAAAATTATATACACCAATTAATGCATATATTATGATAACAAAATGAAATTAATGTATAACACACACAAATGTATGCATGTATGTATATATTACCATGTTCAAGATTGAATGGGATGTCTCGACATTGTAATTTGCGGAGGCCTCATCTTGAATATCATAATAGATTTACGAGATTCTACTATAACATGGTAATTGTAAGATGATAATATCTCATACATTTATAATGGTTACCAATAGCAATAATGTTGAATTCAATAAAACTTTATTTTACATTGCTACTTAAAAGCCCATGGAAAACTACATCTTATCATTCTTGAGAGCAACCTAATACCTCATATCTTAACTCTAGAGCACTACATTTTATTATGTTTGAGAACACCATGATAAAAAAGTATGAACAATCACATGAAGAAAATGAAAAATATAAATACCTTAACTCGTTGACCTTTTAACACAATAATCTAGACCCCAAGGTATTCACCTTCCCTCTAGAATTTTTTGCATGAGTTGTAAAACCACCCTCTATTAGTTTCAAAAGCTTATTATTGTTGCAAGAGTGAGACACATAGAGTCATATATGGCTCACTTTTGTTGGGAATCATGTTCTTTTGTGTCTTTCAATTGAATTTGCAATTGTATGCTTTGATGTTGTCCAAGTGATCAACGCAGTCAAAGAGAATTGGTGCATTTGAGAATGCATACTATGGAGAATGCCTTTATATAGACTTACTTGAAGGTTTTGTTTTCATGGCTCGGCAATCATCACATCTACATTGGTATTCATAGTATATATTACTTTGTTTATGTATGTGTCTTGGGTACTTTAAGTAATATAATTAAATATATAATATTTGCATTATTTTTTTACCTCTTGAGTGCAATTTGGCTTGTTGAAACAACAAAACCATTATTTTTTACAACTTCTAAAAATTGGTTTAGATGTTTAAAATGATCTTCAGTAGAATTAGAGAAGACCGAAACATCATCAATATATACAATTGTGAATTTTCTAAAAAGATTGAATATATCACTCATTATTTGTTGAAATTCAGAAGGTGCATTTTTCAATCCAAATGGCATAACATTTGATAATATCCAGATTTCATGTCAAATTTTAAAAATATTGAAGTATTAGATAATCTTCCTAATAAATCTTTTTTATTAGGAATTGGATATCTAATCTATTTCAATACTTTATTTAAAGGTTTATAATTTAAAACTAATCTCGGAACTCCTCTTTCTATTTCAGCAGAGTTTTGAACATAGAAAGCTGAACAACTCCATGGTGATTTATTAGGTTTTATTAATTTCTTTTCAAGTAATTGTTAAATTTCTTTTTTATAATATTCAAGTAATTCTTGGTTCATTTGTATAGGTCTAGCTTTTGTAGGTATTTGTTTTTCATTAAAATTTTCTTCACATGGAAGTTCAACAGTATATTTTTTACGATTCCAAAAAGCATTGGGATATTTCGAACATATTTCTTTTTTAAATTGTTCTTCGAGGTTATTTATTCTTCGTTGTATTTGTGAGTTTTTTATTTGTTCTTCAATTTTTGTTATAATGAATTTCTTTATTGATAGAATTTATTTGACTTTATTTTCTTTTAATAGTATTTATTCTGAAAATTGATTCTTGTTTTAATATTTTTATTTCTTTACTAACTTGAGGGCTTATCCAATTAAAAACAATTTTTTTACCTTCTATTTTAGTTATTATACCTTATATGCCAACCTTAAAAGTTATAATTTGTTCTAAAAAAGGAGTGCCAAGAATAGCAGGTTCTCTCAAAGTTTTAACCAACATAATTATGTTTTTAAAACATATTTCTTGGTTACAAATATGAACA
This sequence comes from Prosopis cineraria, assembly GCF_029017545.1. Classification (NCBI taxonomy): domain Eukaryota; kingdom Viridiplantae; phylum Streptophyta; class Magnoliopsida; order Fabales; family Fabaceae; genus Prosopis; species Prosopis cineraria. Next base: position 35,314,730 of record NW_026555339.1, on the reverse strand, counting down.
TTAGTTAACTTATATTGTATGTCAAACAAAAATTATTTGCTGTTCCAATTTTTTCATAAGTTTTTTCATAATGTTTGGTAAGAATTAATCCATCTTATATACAATTCATATCAGCATCAAAATCAATTAAAACTATAATAGTTTTAGTGAATTCTTGGTTGATTACCAAACTGACCTGGCAATACCATTTTCTATAAATTATTTGAGATATCATATTTATATATCTTTCTTGATTTATTTCTATAGATAATTCATTAACATCTTCATTGTTTTCTTCATTATCTAGTTTTTCTAAAAAAGCTTTTATTTGTAATATTTCAATACTCTTTGTATCTCATTATTTTTCAATTCTCTAATTTCTTATTTAATATTTTTTATTTCTTCCTGAAGTTCTTTTATTCCTATAGGTTTATTATTTTTCTCAAATCTTTTTAATATATTATTTAAATTAATTGGTTTTATTTGGTTGGAATTATTTTCGTCTTTATTTAAAATATCTTTTATTTTCAACAAATATTGGTTTTTTATATCTTCATCTTGGATTTTGTCTATTATTTCTATTAAGAATTTTAAATTTTCTTTATCCAAAGTATTTTTCTGTAATTTTTCAGAACAATTACAGATTTTTTTTTCCATAACAATTATCTTCAAAGGAAAATTCTAAAGATAATTCGCTATCTATTTTGATGTTAAAAATGTTTTTTAAGTCTTCTTCTTCTGAAGTTTCTTCTTCTTTAGATTCAAAAAGGCTATTTTCTAACATTATCCTAAGTAAATTTTATTTATTTTCTTCACTTATTTGAAGTTCTCTTATTTTCTTTTCCATTTTGCACTTTGAGGCAGAATGTCCAAATCTGCCACATTTATAACAAACTATATCTTTTTTATCTTTTTTGTTTTGGGGAGTATCCTTATTTTTCTTATAAGGTGTATATTTCTTTGATTTTGGAAAATATTTTTTCTTTCTATATTTTTTATAGTAGGTAGGGTTATAATCCTTTTTCTTTTTTCTTCTAGAGGGAGCTTGGATTTTCTCAAATCCATATCATTCACAGAAATCGCCTAATTCTAATTTTCTTTGTTTGATTTCATTATACATTTTCTTTTGCATTTTTATTTCTTTACACAATTTTAATCCTGTAATATTTATTATTTGTATTATTTCTCCATAAGTTAAGGCATCATATACTATAGTTCCTAATCCTTGTCTTTGTTTTATTTCATTTTTAAATTCAGAAGGTGCATTTTTCAATCCAAATGGCATTACATTCCATTCATAATAGCCAAAAGAAACTGTAAAAGTAGTTTTATATCTATCTTTCTCTATTATTTGTATTTGATAATATCCAGATTTCATGTCAAATTTTGAAAATATTGAAGCATTAGATAATCTTCCTAATAGATCTTTTTAAATATTGGATATCTAATCCATTTCAATACTTTATTTAAAGGTTTATAATTTAGAACTAATCTTGGAGCTCCTCTTTCTATTTCAACAGAGTTTTGAACATAGAAAGCTGAACAACTCCATGGTGATTTATCAGGTCTTATTAATTTCTTTTCAAGTAATTGTTGAATTTCTTTTTTACAATATTCAAGTACTTCTTGGTTTACTTGTATAGGTCTAGCTTTTATAGGTATTTGTTTTTCATTAAAATTTTCTTCATAGGGAAGTTCAACAGTATGTTTTTTATGATTCCAAAAAACATTGGGATATTATGAACATATTTCTTTTTAAAATTTTTCTTTGAGGTTATTTATTAAATAGTAATTATAGGTTGTAATAGGAATAGTATTCAATGTAATTGGATAATGATGATCATTTTGTGGGAAAAATACTGATTGCAATTATTCTAAAAAGGTAAATTGAAAATTTGATCATATTTTCAATAAATGAAAAAATTCAAATTCCAAAATTAATGTATTGTTTGCGTTAATTAAATGCATGCAATATATTTTTAAATGCAACCTTAAGGAAATAATAACTTATGTCTACAAAATTAATCATCTATCATTCATGTGTTATTACAAGAGGAAAACAGGGAGCTAACATGACTTCATAATATGCTGACACTTGTAGTTGGAAATCTTGATTTTATATATATATATATATATATATATAAATAACCCACAATAAATAAAAATAATAATAAATACCTCATAAATTAAGGATATGTTTGTTTTTTACTTCTAAAAACAGTTTTTGGTTTTTTTTTTTACATAAAGAAACTTGTTTGAATGCATATTTTGATTTTAATTGTTTTAAAATTATTCTCATTAAATATAAATATTTTAAAACTATTTTTATTTTTTTTCAAAATAGATTACATGTGGTCATTGAAAATTATAGTTACTTTCACTTACTTTCATAAGTCATTATTATTAATCATTCACAACCATCACTATTGATTGATTTTTTAATTCTAAAACTATTTTTAAATTAACACAAACAAATATTTTTTTTTGTTTTGAAAAAAATTAAAACTTGTATTTCAAAATAGTTTTTGACAACAAAACAATGGAAACACAAATAAGCATGTTCGTAATCATTCATTAATCTTTTAACCTTTAGGATTAGCAATTTTGTTTACCTTGATCCAACTATGGTTAAACCATTAACCCTTGCTAGCCATTGGCCCACTGCTTTGACTAATTTAATAAATAATTTTGTTTTCAATATCTTATTTTCACACATTGGATAAACTTTAGAAGTGCACAGATATTTTAAGAGATTTGTAAGGTTAAATGGTGATTGGCATCAATGATTTTTATCTGTAATTAAATAAGAAAAAGAGCCCTAATTAAAATGCACTTTTTTTGGCCAAAGCCTAATCAAAATGCACTTAACAAAGTAGAACTAATTAAAAGTAATAACAGCAATTTATTAATAGATCTAAAAGTCTAGGTACGTACTATAGGATGCCTAGATAGTAATCAAAGAAACCCTAATTAAGAATTTTAGGGTTTGTGAAACTTAGGCTTTGAAATACAGTTACAATTACAATGATGTTTAACACATTTAGGGTAGCCTTCACCTTCACCTCCACAAAATTCAGAACAGTCTTCAACATCCACACAGTAATCACATAATTCCTCTGTTGATATTCTTGCATTTCCTTTTGTTATTGCCCTTGAACACCATCCCGCAATAATTTATTAATTAATATAAAACCAATTTAAATATTCATTCTCTTTAATTTTCTGAGTTTCATTCTGCCTTTCCAATGCACTCATATATCAATACTGTTGCTGTAATATCATCATAAAATCCAACCATGTCTTATCATATTCATTCATTATTTACTTAAAGTAACATTTTAAAAAAATTGATGCCACATTTATTTTTGTGTTGTGTTTCCTTAAAAAAGAATTGGCGCCACATTTATTTCTTAGTCACGTTATTCAGTGAATTAGACGTTTTATTAGAAATAGAGCAAAAGGTCGCCCGGGTATGTCTTCTACTGGCGAGGCAATTTGATAAAGCATTTCATCTTCAAAATCTTAAATATAAATAAATGCATAGAAAAAAAAATATAATTATTGGTCTCTTTAATTTTAACATATTTTAATATAGGTTCCTATAGTTTTTTTCCATTGCTCAAGAGGTCCTTCTAGTTTATCCTGTTTGCAATATTAATTTATTTATTTTTGAATATGCTTAAAAGGATGATGAAATGACACTGATAATGTTCAATAACTTGAATTGTGGGGGTCTAATTAATCATTTGAATCAAGCTATTTAGATTTTAGTAAAGGAAAAAAAAATGTTATGAGGATCAGGCTCTGAATAAAATGTGTGCGTGTGTGTACACAAACACATATTTGATTCTATTTGGTATATATCAACACCATTCATTGAACAAATGAAATAATTATAAAAACAAAAATAAAAATCCAATGATGTGTTACCTGATGCGATGAGCAGCAAGAAAACAAAGAAAACTAAAGGTATAGTTGAAGCCTTCGCCATTGCAATGGAGCTTCTCACAACCCACAATTCAAAGACTTGTAGTAATATTTATATTTTATAGATAAGAAAAGGAGGGCTCAATTAATTAATTTATGCCGAATTTATTTAATATTTTTGTTTTGTTTTTATATTATTGTTGGGTTTTATAATTAGACTTCTTTCACTATATTTTATCAAAAAATTACTTATTTTTTGAAAAAAAATATATATCTTATGATTTTTTATGATATTTGATTAAACTTTTAAAAATAACTAGAATTTGAGAAAAGGAGAAGAATCTGGCCAAAAAAATAAGGAGAAGATTTTTTATTATATTAAGATACTACTTTGAGTAACTTTCTACAAATAATCTGATGTTACAGGTGAGGGAGAATATTTTAAAAAGGTGGAATATGTAAAAAAATTATAAAATTTTTAAAAAAATTAATAGCTTTTTATTTTTTTATAAACTTAATTTTTTAAGCATTAATGATCAAAATAATCAAATAGATCCTTCTTATCAATTGATGGGTGTCACGTCCTGAAAATTAAGCATGACTAGCACAGGATATATATACAAACACAGATCATGAAAATTCTAATTTAATATCTTAGTTCATCTGAAATATGATTAGAAATCATAATAACATTTTGACCTAAATAAAATATTTTTAAACTGTCTATAGAAATTTTGGCAGAACTTTCTTTGTAAATAGGATCTCCTGAATCTCTTCAACAATCATTTACAAACAAATTACTAATACAGAGCTTTACTCCTCAACAATAGATAGTCAATATAAATTTACAAATCAAAATCACATCTACAGTTAATGTACAGTACCTGAATTATAATTTCAAAATAAAGTACATAATTAAATATATACCTAAAAGAAAAGGCATTCTCAAAATAAACATTCACCCACCTCAACAGCAATCCTTTCAGTGATCAACAATAGGTTCAGCATCAGCTAATGAATCTGAGACTAAAATATTTTTTAGTGAATAGAATCTATTTAAAAGAGTAAAAATAATACACTCAAACAATCATGTAAAATAATTAAAAATGATTATTCAATATAATAAATTTAATAAATCTATAAATCTTAATCATAATTATAAAATGAGAGTATACTGAGATTGCTTTATTCTATCATGCTTAAAGAAAACAAATTATCCATATGTAAATTAAATTAGTACACTTGCTAACTGAAACCATTAAAATTTTAAATATATAAGTTGATTAAAACTTTAAAACTTTGAGGATTTAATAGAATAGGTAATAGACATGGACACACAATCTACGAGGATAAATAACTAAACATGGCTTATGCCACAAAAATAAACGTGGACACATAGTCTACGAGGGTAAATAACCAAACACAGCCGAAGCTACGAAACAAACGTGGATACACATTCCATGAGGGTAAGTGACCAAACGCAGTCAAAGTTATAAAACAAGCATCGACACATAGTCCATGAGAGTAAGTAACCAAACGTGGCTCATAGTCACGAAATCAAACGCTAGTACAAAGCCCACGAATAACCAACATGAGAATAAAGCCCACGAGACAAACTAGTTAGTTTTTAACCACAGCGCGCTACGGGCTAACAGAACTGTCATTAACAATAGTGTTCTGTTTAGAGTCCTCTTAGAAAATACAATTCAAACATGTGAAAAAAATAATCATTTCTGAAATAAAATTTTCATTTTTAATGCCAAACTCACATGAATTGTTTCAAATCTCAGAGCTTGCTAAAATAATGCTTCATAACTAATGTACAAGTTTGCATTAATTGAGTTACCAAGAAAATCTAAAGTTCAATAAACAAAGATGCCTTCATCAATCTTGAAGCGTATTTCTTAACGAAAAATACATGCATATATCATAATTTAGTTATCCTTCATCATTATTCTATAATTTTTAAAACTAAAATAATTTAATTAATAAAATACTAAATATTCATCATAGTTGTTAAAAAAATGATTTATATAAAGATATAATATTTTCAATAACAGCCTACTTCTATTGGTAAAATAATAACGGTGCTATTCACTTACCTAGTAAATTTTTAAATAAACAACTTATTTCAAATTGGTCCTCCTATCACAATGCTTGGTCACTAAATCTTAGTACCAGGTAACACCATTTGTTATTTTCTTTTATAGATTTTCATTACCCGAATCTTCAATCTAAAATAACTCAAAAATAATACAAATTTTAACTTCAACTCCTCCCCAGACATTGCATCAAACATTCCATAAATATTCAAGAGACCGATTCATGAATAGCAATTTGGCACTTGAACTACCAATGAAAACACCCTTTTCAAAAATCCCTATTTCCATTTTCCAGCATACACTAAAATTATTCTGATTAAGCATTTTATCAAGCACCTTATATACATCAAAATTCAAACAAATACCAAGCTTTCCCCCTTCTCAATTCCCTTTCCAAAAATTTTCCAAATAACAATATTTAGACAAACCAATCTTCTCAAAGTCTACCCTTCAACAAAAACATTAGTTTTAACTTCAAAGGAAAATAAATACGGTTAGTCTCCATTGATAGTAACCCAAGACAAACTATATTGAAATCAATTCAGTTTACTCAATTGTTTTTGTTTTCTTTCTTTGTTTTTTTAATTCACCATAGACTACGGTAGCCAAGAAGGGGGTAAGATTCTAAACATCAATTACTCCTGCTTATCACGCACAGTAGCAATCAAAAATAGGAAAGATCACAGCCCAATCTTATAACACACACTCAAGAGATCAGGGAGGAGGAAGAGAAAAGACTCTCACCTCCAGTTAGCACTAGTAGAAATAGGATGAAGAATAGTAATAGCGGAGGCGGAAGAAGAGTATCGGCAAGACAGGGGAAGAGGGATGATCACAAATTGGGACCTTCTGCAACAACAAATTAGCTCTGACAGCATGAAATTGAAGAACCCAATGCGACACTATCAGAGGAGGAGGAAGAACAGTGACCGAAGGGAGGGGGAAGAGAGAAATCGACAGTGTTCGAAGGAAGAATACTCACGGCTCAGTCCCTAGCAGCGGCGGACAGAACTCCCGACCTCATCCATGGCAGCGATGTTGAAGACGAAGAAAGAGATGGAGGAAGAACAAAAACCAGACCCTAAGGTTCGAACACTCTCTCTTCCTCTCATGCTGTCTGGAAAATTCGAAAATGGAGGAGGATAGGAGAATAGTCCTGATGTGCATGTCCTGGTTCTGATTTGCCTCTCCTTATTTTATTTTGTTTTAACGGTATGACAGTAATTTCACCTAGACTGAAAGGAAAAAGAAAATCCTTTTGTATCCAGGTAGATTCGAACTCAAAGCCTGTATATAAAAAATTTAGTGTCATTGTCACTAAGTTATCAATTCACCCTTGTTACACTACCCCAAACCATATATTAAAAAATATATATAGTTAAAATGCCTTACCATAAATTTTAATTAAATTTCTGAGTTATTACAATGGGATTTTATGATCCTTCTTATTTATGAAACAGATTCTTCTAAAGTTTTCTTCGCCATAAACAGATATCTCTAGGAAAAAGGAAAAAAAAAAAAAATACATGGGTCATGTATGGATTGATAGACATGAACCTATTTTAATGTTGTCGATACAACTAAACCAAGGAAGATATGTATTTAGGTGTATATGTATCAAATATGTACATTGAACGGACAGTTAAATTTTGTTTTTTAATCAAGAAAATTTTTAAAGTGATAAATTAAGAAACAATTTTTCCGTACATTTTTAAGGAAACATAACCCAAAAAAATTATTTTTTAAAATATCAGTTTAAATAAATAATGAATTAATATAATAAAAATGATTGGATATTTTATATTGATGTTACATTATCTTATTTTTTGGAAGAAAAATCAAGGATTTATATTGATAATTAAAAAAAGTACAACATAAAAGATTACAATGAATAAAATATCAAGGTTAAACCATGGAGAAAAACTGAAAATAGAAAATAAATAATCATCGTTAGAAACATGGAAGCTTGCAGGATTGAAACATTCTTTTTTGATGTTACATGATCAACATTCATCAATATTAATATTGATTTATTATGAATAAACGTTTTTAAATTTTTTTTATATTATTAATTAAATTATTGCAGGATGGCGTCCAAGAGCAACAACAAAAGGAAATGCAAGAAGATCAACAGAGGAATCATATTATTACTGCGTGGATGTTGAAGACTGCTCTGAGTTTTGTGGAGGTGAAGGTGAAGGATGCCCTAAATGCGTTGAAATTCAATGTGATTGTAAGTGTGTTTCAAAGCCTAAGCTTCACAAACCCTAAAAATTCTTAATTAGGGTTTTCTTTAACTGTCTTTAATTTCTAGGCATCCTATAGTATGTACGTACCTAGATCTATTAGTTAATTGATGTTAATTGGTATCTCTTTTCATTAGTGAATTTCTATTTAATTTATTAATGCATTTTAATTAGAAGTCTTTTTCTTAAATAATTAAAACTAAAAATCAGTGATGTAATTATGCTTTTGATCTTATAGATCTCTTAATATCTGTGTGCTTCTATAAAGAGAGTCCAATATGTGAAAAAATAAGAAAACCAAATTAGTCGTTGAATTAATCCAAGCAGTACTTAAGAATGGTCAATTGTCTAACCCTGATTAAAAAGAGGTAAATAAAATTATTAACCCCAAAAAGTTAAAATTATTAATAAATGATTAACTTTCCTAAAACAAAAACACTTTTTTGAAATTATAGAAAATTTAATTTAATGCTTTTGGTCAAAAAATAAAATTGATTTAACCCAATGTTTACATTTTTATTAACTTTTTATGAAAATTATACATGCATAAAAAATTATTAGACATAACCTAATTATAAAAATTATGTTATTAATTATAAAATTATATAATTTTTAATAATAATATAAAAATATTAATTTTATTTTCTTGAGAAAATTAAAATAGTTTAACCTTTAAGGATTAATAATATAATAAATCAAAACTATGAGAACTTAGTTAAAATAAAATAAATTATATGGACCTGGTTTAAAATTGAAGGAAACTATAAGTACCAACAAATTAATCTTTTCTAAACAATTAAATATTTTTAATTATACCCTCATTAAATATCTATATCAGTGCATTAATAATGACAATTAAAATTATAATTGACCATTTTTGAGAAGAAATAATAAATGAAGGAGAAAAAATTATAAAAATTACTCAATATCTTTTATATATATATATATGACCAAATAAAACTTCTAGAATATATTTTATATTTAAATGTGCGCGGAGTCTAAAAACATGCTTATATTACTTGTACCTGATGATATCTATGAGGACAAACAGAATTACACAACACCAACTAGAAAAGACAAGATGAAAGAGTTTTTTTTTTTAATATGTTTATTGTAAATGTGCAGAATGAAAAATGCAATCCTATGGTAGTTTTTGGACATGCATGCAAACTACTTCACTCATCTTTAATTAAACAACAAGGGAGACAATGCACTTAAGGCCCCAGACATATTACACATAAAAATCCATGCCTTTTCAATATTTTGATAAGGCCGCATTTCTTAATGTGAGCTTATTTTTGAGTTTGATCCACCAAGGTGGATAACCCAACAATATATACTATAAATGAATGGATTGATGAACATGAACCTATTTTGATGTTGTACATAAACCTAATAAACCGAAAAATATGAATTACAATTTATGTGTTTACACATCAAATATTGTACATGAAACTTGTTAATTAGATGAATCCACACAACTTTTTAAACCAATAAACTATGCGGAACAACATTTATAGGTCATCCTTTTTTGGACAGCGTTCAATAATTAAAAGGCATGTAATCATAATTAATTAAAAGTAAATCCTTAAATTAGGTTAAATTGTATCTTTAGTCTTTTAAATTTACACAAGGTTTCATTTTACTTTTGTCCTCTCCTCCTCTCTCTTTCCAGCACCTTCTTCAAAACTACATTGCATTTCATCTTATGCTTCTTCACTTTGATTACTATTTCTTTTTTCTTCTATAGCCTAAACCATGGCTTATAAATAAGAATCCAACGTGTCAAACTATGAATTATTTTTTATCCCCAAAACTATATGTATAGTATAAAATTATTTTGCATATGCCTTGCAAACTTAATTTGTCAACTCTGAACAAATTAATTCTTTCCATATGCATGCATGCAAATGTGTTCAACTCTGAACTACTTTCTAAAAAGGCCATGAGTGCACTGGTTACTTGGCCAAACTAGCCCAAGATTTCTCAGATGAGTGGATGCATTTTACTGAAGTACCTAGAGGATGTAATCCTCTCCTTTTGATAGATAAAAGCTAGGGTCTATCCCATAATTGTTAATTTCTTATCATACGAGTCTTTTTGAGATTTAGCTAGCCTTCCCCAAAAAGGAAAAGAAGAGAAAAAATCAAATTCATTCACACCACACAAAATTTCCAAAGCCACAACGTCATTTCCTCACATAGCATCATAGCTGAGAAAAGATGTAAGAGAGAAATTTATGGGATAACTTTGTAGTTGCTTATAATAATTAATTCATTAAAATAACTTTCAATATCAGGTGTTTTCCAAAAAAAATTCTAGATGCAATAATAATTAATAATTATTATTATATACTCCCTTTGGTAAAAAATATAAAACATTTTAATAGAATCTCACCCCTAAATAAAGTAATCACTTATCTTCAAACTAACTATATCTTTTCATATTTACCCCTATTTAATAGGGTATTTCACTCTAAAATAAATATAAATTATTTTATTCAATAGGGGTACTTTAAAAAAAGGTAATAATTACATTTTGAAATACTAAAAATACCTTATATTTTTTTAATATCCAACCCGTCAAAAAATGTCTTATATTTTTTAATGGAGGGAGAAATTATTATGTTAATTAATTAATAATTATTATATTAATAATAATTAATAATTAATAATTATATTTATTATATTATAATAGCGATGACTTATAATTTTAAATGAAATTTCCAAGAATAAGAAGGGGTTGGCACTAGCAGAAGAATCCCTCATTGTTAAGTTTTTTACACTAATTGGAAAATTCTGATTGAACAAGTTTCCTGAAAAGTGTTAATTAGTTTAGCCCTCACTCCCTCTTAAGCGTTTACTGCTTTTCTCATGAATATTGGGATGATTAGCACATGTACTTTTAAATAACTGAAATGATATTTTAAATATTTAAAGGTTAAAATTAAAATTTTATGTAAAGTTAAAAAACTAAATATATATACTTTTCTTGAAAATAAATGATAATCAAATATACTTTTAAAAAATTGACCTTGAAATTAAGAAATGTGTACGGCAATCATAAATTATAACAATGAAAGAAAAATTAGCCCAAAAAATGGGAAATGGTTTAAACACCAACTTTTTTTAAGGGTTTTGTCTAGTAAAATATTTACCACTTTGTCATATTTTTATATGTACTAGATGGATTTGAAAAAAAAAACAAAAAAAAACTCATCAAGACACAATGTTTTCAAAAAGAAAAATTTGATCCAGTTGGTAAAAATTTAGCTTATAACATATAAGGTTATGGGTTTAAATTTTACTATCCATATAAGGCTCTTGTTGGTAGATAATGTGTAAATATTTTCTAAACCATTATTTGAACCTAAAGATATACCTTAGTCTTAATAAATTTATGAGCTACGACTTATATCAACATCTTCTTTTCTTATAAAAAAAAAATTTCCTCTAAAAAAGAAAGAAACAAAGAAAGAAGGGAGAATTAAGATGAAGATGGATGAACAAAAGAGAGAGTACAGCTACAAACAAACCACAAACAACCCAACTAGACACTTGGCAACCTTAATTGTGTCCGCCCTTTCTCATATATTTTCTCTCACTACCCCTTCCTTCCCAATTAAGTCTATATTGTTCTTTTCCTTTTCTTGTTAACCCCTTTTGTCCTCTAATTAATTCCAATTCATTCTAATATTCTTCTCATTAACCTAAATAAAAAGAATCTTCTCCTTTTCTCCTTTTCTATATTCCAATCATTTCCATATTCTTCTCAATTACCACCTCATTTTGCCCTCTAATTAATTCCAATTAATTCCAATATTCCTAAATAAGAAGAATATTCTCCTTTTCTCAATTACCACCCACTTTTGTCCTCTCCTCCTCTCTCTTTCCAATGCCTTCTCCAAAACTACATTACCTTCTATCTTACGCTTCTTTACTTTGATTACTATTTATTTTTTCTTCTATCACCTAGACTTTGCCTTATAAATAAGAATCTAGCGTGTTCAACTATGAACTATGTTTTATCCCTAAAACTACATATATAATATAAAATTATTTTACATATGTCTTGCAAACTTAATTTGCCAATGTGTTGAACAAATTAGTTATTGCCATATATATGCATGCTAACGCGTCATTCAACCCCGAACCACTTTATATATCCCCCAAAATTAAATACAAAAAATGATTTTACATATGGCATGCAAACTTAATTTGCCTTGCTACATTTAATATGGTTACAACTTTGATAATTTCTTAAATTGAATTGTATGTGTTAGATACTCATAAAATTATATGTGAATTATATGTCCTCCTATTGACACGAGTTTCACTACAAAAGAAACAATTTTTTTTTTATGGCAAATCTCCTGTGAAAAGATCTTTCTATAACAAATAGACAATGACATAAATGGAAAAAAAAAATAGAGAAATGTAAAGATATTAAAGTTAAGAACTCATCATTATGTCTTCAACTTCTACAAATGATCGAGGTCCACATGTATGTTTTATTACTTGCTTTCCTCTATTTGTTTTATTTCTCACAATTATTGCATATAATAAAATTCGAAAGTGATTAATATTATACTTTAATTATGAAAATTATATTTTTAATAGTAGTATACCTTGAATTCATTAGAACCAAAATGTTGTACAAGCCAAGCCTACTTACTAGGAGAAATAGAAAGAGGTAGCTTATTCAGCCTGTCCTTGTTTGCAACATGCTTTTGATAATAATATCTATGCAATTTGCTTTTCCAATCCCTATCTTATTTTTTTATTATCTCAAATATTGTGGATTCAAATTTCTTTATCTTTGTTTCATCTTCTAGCTGATATTTTTCCTGAAACAAAAATATATGGGACCTATGATCTAGAAAGTTGAAAGATTTTTTATCCATTTGTGTTCATAGAAAAGTTTGTTAATTTATTAAGGGCATTTTAGCAATAATATTTAATTATTTCTATAATCTGGTAATTAAAGTACTTGTAAGAAGTATAAACCCAAAAAATAACAGCCGAGGGAGTATAAACCAAAAAAATAACAGCATTACACGGACTTTTTCACACTTGTAAGAAGTCCAATTATTTGCTAACAAGTTGATTATTATAGTCAAAACAGCATAACACATTAATCAAGGCACATGACTCTTTTATTATTATTGAAGCTTCATTCAATCTTTTTCCTAAAGTAAAAAAAAGACAAGATTGAAATTATGACTTTGTTGTACAAGAGGCATTCCTCATTCTCTCTTTTCCGAGTGTTTATCTGTTGACCAGGAAATCTTTTCTTTCTCCACTTGTACTATTTCATGGACAGCTTGTTGATACATAAGTTTTTGAGTACTGACCTTCTTGGCCTCTGTTTACTAGCACAAACTTTTGCAACACCTCGAGACTTACTTTCAAGTAGAATTAATGTGCTTGTGTTCGTATTAAAATGTTGTGACTTTTAATTCTATTTTTCTTGATTGAAATAGAAGACAACTATGTGATGAAACTTATTTTTAAAGGTGCTTCTTTATGTATTCATTTTATGGTTTAGGTGAGAATCCATATCTATTCATATGACTAGGTCATATAAAATTGATTTCAAGGAGCCCTTCCAACGTTTGAATCCACAACATCAGGTGAAAATAGAAAAATGATAGAATAGTGATTAAAAGATATTACTACTTGTTAGTCTTGTCTGAGAATTTTCTGTGCTAATGTGGAGAAAATAGAAAGGTTGTTGCTAGCAAGTAAATATGGCATTCAAATTCTTAAAGGGAAAGAAAAGAATGGTAGTGAGGTAGGGTCATAATGATTGACTTGAAGTAACTTTTTCATGGTTAACGTGAGAGCATGATCGAAATTCTTAGAAAATCTCCAAAGAAGACAAATTGTCATAATTCCCATCTTCATCAGAAGGTCTTCCAAAAAGGAGTTTCTACATATAATAAATTCAATTTCCTTACATTTAGGTTGCAAGAGCAGATGTCATCTTTGATGTGCAAAGAAGTTCTAGATCAGAAGCAAGAAAGGAGAAGATACATAGGCAGGAGAAACAGGATGTCTTAGAGGCTTCCTCCCAGTTTTGTATATCATCTAATATGTGTAGATTATAGAGGGACTTCACTAAAGCAAAATTTGTCTTCTCTTAGTCCTTAGACATGGTACCATTTGCATATGTTTTTACTAACTGTCAACACTTGTGGAGGTTTTAAACTGAAAATGGGATGCATTATTGATATCCTGTTTTCTATAGGAAGCGGGTGTAAGCAGTTGTTGAGGGCCACAACATTTTAATCTAAAATATGTGCTTGTCTTCCCTATTACTTTATAGGATATAAAGGATGGGAATGAAAACGTGGCTAGAGAAGTTGAACTTCTTAAACAAAAGCTTGAAGAGCTGGAAGAACTTGCTAGAGGATGAGGACTAGCTGGGATCTTTAACTTCAAGCACACTCATGCAAGTGAAGACAGAAAAACAAGACCCAGCTAACTGTTGCAACTAGAATTGTGCATAGCTTGTGGTAAGTATCAGCTAATCTTATTTCAACCATAGTTCTTAGTCTAGAATAAATCTAATTTGTTCACTTTCTCTTGACTATCTCATCCAAGGATCCAGATCCTCACAACCAAAATTTTGCAAAAGCTTTAATAATAATAATAATAATAATAACAATAATAATAAAGGGATGCCCCTCTAATTATTTCCCTAATACCAAGGGGATGCAAAGGAACATCAGAGGGAGGGCAGTAGAGTGTCTAGGCTCCTCATCTTAATTTCATAAATGTACCATCAATCACATGTTCAAGGTTGCCTCTTATCTAGTTAGTAATTTGTCATCGTCTTTTCTTGCCCTCCAAGAGTACAGGCTAAATGAACCTCCTTATTCAAAGGTCCCACCTGAAATCATAGCCTTCTATAATGACCAGACAGGAAAAAAAAAATTAAAAAAAATCTAAACATATATCTCTAACATTCAAAGTTCCCACCCTCCTACTTGAGGGTCTATTTGATTAAAATATTGAATCACGTACTAAGAGGGAAAAAAGACAAATGGTCCCTATACCTATTACTAGAATTTGCTTTTGTTTTTTATTGTTTATGGGAATTAAAAATTTGTGGTGGGAATCAGATCCACTCCCACTATTGAGGTAAGCTTTCCTCGAGCAAATATATTTTCAATATTCTTCCAAATATCCAGAAACAAGGGAGCAAAGGGAGTAAAACTCACCCTTAATTGCAAAAGCAGAGACAGATGCACAATGGAGTCTGAAGGCAAAAGGGAGTAGCAACGCTGCACAAGCCGACAAAAAGAAGATTGAAGGAGAAGGTCACAAAGACGAGAAGAAGATTGAAACAGCGCGCTCTTGTCAAAAGAAAATGAAAAATGTTTGATTGTTAACTATAAACCCAATCTAATATAACAAAAAAAAAAATTATTCTTTTTGATTTTTCATTTAAAAAATTATAAGAAAGCTAATTTTACATTTTAATCATTGTAATGATTTTCTAAATCCAATTTCTATATACCCAATCTAGATCATATTAAAAAAATATTTTTTAATAATTTCTACTTGAATGTCCATATTAGTTTTGCTAAAACTGATTAGATCATAAATTTTTATTATTTTAATATCAAAAATTACAATTTTTTGTGCTTTGTAATTTATATTGTTTTGGAAACTTTGATTTGATGTATTATAACATGTAGTTTGTCGTACATATTGAGGTCATCCATTGCAACTGAAACACCAAAAATGCTCATGGGCTCCTTTATTATTTTTTTCAGATATGGAGGAAGGCAATTTTCAACTCTCTATGTAATGCCAAAAATACCCCCATTTTACTGTTCATAAGCAACAACTTTTGGAGCAGTTTTCTATTATACATTGATTGTTGTCATTGTCTTTTAGTGGCAACATATTGTTATTGCTAGAAGAAAGTTATCGTGATGACAACTTTAAGTCGCCACTGAAACTCAACATTTGGCGACAACAATCACTGCTATAAAGTACGTTTCATGCACGCTTTTCTTCTATTACCAATTTTCATTGTTACCAATTTTTTTTAAAATACATTCACATGTCTTGTTAATTTATTTTTTATATTCTTTATTATTATTATTTAAAATAATTTACATGATCTAAAAAAATAAGAGAGATCTTCAAATTTTATAAGATTATAAACCAATTTACAAACTTTAACATATAATAAGTTTTTGGAAATGATTTAAATAAAAATAATATTTATAATTAAACATATGGGGAAATCACTCTTAGATCTCAGATAATTGATCAAAATACATAAAAGTTTTATGAAATCATAAAATTTCTCTGAAGTCTCTTTATTGAAATTATAAATTATTATTAAATAATTGTTAATTATTGTCATTTAGTTTTCAACTTAACAATTTACTAATTATTCAATAGTAATTGATAATTTTAACATGGCAATATATAGTTTTTAATCTTTTTTGTTTTGTTGGCTCTTCATGTCTTTTTGTTATTCAATGGTAATGAACTAAGTCATCACTTATTGTTAAGTATTAGTATATAACAACTTTTTTTCCTTTTTTTGGTAATGTGTATATAATCATCACTGTTCAAATCCAACTTGTCATTAAGTTGTATGAGCTAGGTCATCACACATTGTAAGTTTAGTGTATTACAACTATTTTTTCCTTGTTTATTTTGGCCAAGTGAAAGCGTTATACAATGTTAACTTGTCTCTCATCATTAACTATCATGTTGACCCAGCATTGCAAACTTGCATGTTACAAGTATAAGTATTCCACATGGCACTCGGACGTTAAAAGAACACCCACTTGAGCCTCAACTTCCTCGTCATCTTCTTCATCTTCTAGTCTTCATGGCTCTCCTTCTTGCAAAATTTCACCTATTACTTTTTTCATTCTTCTCTCTCCTCTTCGTCATCAATGCCAAAATCGATATCCATCTTTTTAATCTCAAAGCTTTTTTGACAATTCACAATGACTTGGGCTTTAATTATGGTCACCTTCCATCCACCACAACCCATGTAGCACTAAATGTGTGTTATGAGAGAGGAGGCTCTCCACTAATGAGAGCTATGTTCTCAGAATCACTAGAATCATCTTCAAGTCTAAGAAGCTTAATGGGGTTTTATCCCCATCAATCGAGCATCTCTCTCAACTGAAGGAGCTTTCTCTTTTAGACAACCAATTAGTAAGTCATATTCTATCTCAAATAGTTGATTTTCGAAAGCTAAAAATTCTTGACCTTAGAAACAACAGCTTCTCAAATGAGGTTCCACCTAAACTATTCTCCCTCATCCACCTTCGGGCCCTTGGCATCTCTTCCAACAATTTCTCTAGGTATTTGAATTTCTTAAAGAATTTCCCTAACCTGGAAAGTCTCTCTGTGGCGAACAATCTCTTTGTGGGGATAATTCCTATGTCCATATGTTCATTTCACAATCTCCAGAGCTTTAACTTTTTTGGGAACCATTTTCTTGAAATTCCTGAACCGTTGATAAAGAGATTTAGACACTCAGCATCAAACGTCCCTAAAAGGTACATTCTTGCTAAGAATGTAGCTCCACCAACAAGCCATAGAACTTATGCTTGTGCTTCGTCCAGCAAGCATCGTAGTTATTCAACTGCTCAAGCTGGTCCAGCTCAAGATCCAACAGCACCACGGCACAGGCAAGAGTCAAGAAAGAGGAAACTGGGTGGGTGGCTTCTTGGATTTATAACAAGAGCATTAGCTGATAGCATATTTGGGTTCATATTTATTTTGTCGTTCAAGTTGCCCATAGCTGTGATCAAGGTAGAAGGGAAAAACATAGGTTCTATAATTTTTAATCTATTTATTAAAAAAGAGGACTTGGCTTTTCTAGAGAATGAAGATGGACTGAATTCATTAGAAATCATTAGAAATGGTGGATATGGAAAAGTTTACAAGGCTGAGTTACCTAGAAACAAAAAAAATCGTTGCTATCAAGGTCATTCAACATTCAATCGATGTAGCCAGATCGTCTAAAGTGAACAGTAAGCCTTAGGAATTGAGTCAAATTCAATCAAAGATTGATACAGTCGATCAAATTCAACATTGAAACCTTGTGCCATTGCTAGTCCATGTGTCAAGGTCTAACTACCACTATCTTGTATATGAATACATGAAGAATGGAAGCTACAAGATGTGCTGAATCAAGTTCAAGCAAGCACATGAGAGTTAGATTGGTTGACATGTCACAAAATTGCACTTGGAGTAGTAGCCAACCTTGAGTATCTCCACTTGCACAATACTCCTAGTATGATTGTTAGGGATCTCAAGCCTGGAAATATTCTACTAGACGATGATATGAAAGCTCTCATTTCAGATTTTAGGCACGCAAAAGCAATTCCAGAAGTTGATACCCACATCTTAACTTTAAGCGTGGCCAGAACGGTTGGCTATTAAGCACCAGAATATTACGTGACTGTGAGATTCACTAATAAATATGACATTTTTAGCTTTAGGATGGCTCTTGGAGGTCTTAGTGGTTGGAAAGGAAAAGGATCCATCCGATTCATTCTTCCAGGAAACCAAAGATTGTGTATGGTGAGTTGGATGAGGAATGTGCTAACATCAAACAATCCTGTTAGGGCTATTAATGAAAAGCTCCATGACAATGGATACGAGGAGCAGATGCTTCAAGTTCTGAAGATTGCTTACCATTTTGCACGCGGGATAATCCCAAGGAGAGGCACAACATTAAGGATGTCAAGTCCATACTATCCCAGATAAAACACCAATAATGTACTATGTGATAAGTTTCGTAGGATTTTATAGTGCTGCGAATTGTGATCAAGGGTGAAACCACGCTTCCTAAGTGTGTGACGTCAAATTTATTTAAAAAATAATATTTATAATTAATTTGAGATTTTTTATATTTATCATGACTCATATTCTAAAAACATTTTTTATAAATTTATAAACGTCAGATAATAAAGTTTGCATGATTATGAAATATTTGTATGAAATTAAAAAATGATACAAATTAAAACTACATGTCTTATGTGTAATTTTATGGGAAAAAAACCTAATTAATACCTTGATTTTGAGACAGAATTAAAAATAATTACTGAAGGTGTACACATTTTTTATATGTTTCCTGTAATATATTTAAACTAGTTTTTATTCATAACTGGTTTAGATATACTTCTAAATTTCTAAATATGCCTCTACTTCTTATTAGTTCTTTCATCATGCTACCCAAAGCATTCAAACAATTGAACACAAATCACATTGGACTCAAAAGCTTCAAGCCTAGATTCCCAGATCCGCCTCTAACCTAGAATGCTGTGCTTGTGCCCTAAAATCCTCATTCTCATGTGATTTGTGCTTCTCATCGTGTTTGTGTGCTTTGTGTTTCAATCTGTGTTTCACATTCACTGAGATTATCACCGCATTTGTATGCTTCGTGCTTTAGTAAGTTTCTTTAGCTTTAATCTTTCGCATTAGGCTGTGCTTCAATCTCTGAGCTTCAGCTCATGTATGTTGTTTAATTTTCATGAAGCACCCAAAATTCCAATCTCTGAGCTTCACGATATGTAGCTTAGAGCTTCAATTTGTTGATTATTTTTCATGAGCTTCTATGTTTGAATCTGCTTTGGTGAGTACGAGCTTGATATTGGTTTTAAATTTTAAAATACATAGCTTGATATTTGCTTTAGCTCATTATGTTTGAGTTGTGAATATGAAGTGTTCGTTATAATGCCTCTTAGAATTATTCTTCACGATATCCTCGCTATCACATTGAACTTGTGGTGTTTTTAAATTGTTAAAAATGCCTTAGAACTTTCAAATTGTTATATTTGTGTATGAATTGTTAAATTTTGTTAGCTTAATCATTAAATTTGTTGGCCTAGGTTAGTTAAATTTTGTTAGCTTGATTGTTAAATTTGTTAGCTTAGGTTAGTTAAATATAGTTAGACAATAAAGTTTGTGTTTGGATTGTTAGCTTAAGTTAGGGATTTTAAAGTATGTTATTTATAAGCATGAAAGTATGTTCTCTTTTGTCTTATACTTTACACTAATTATTTACTTGAAATTTTTGCTTATGGGTTGTACTTCTCCATCAAAACTGGTTATGATTGTGTTATTTAGATTTATAATTTGTTCATTGGTTGCAGTAATTTAGCTACAGACCACATTCTTAGTTAAAAAAAAAAAACTAATTCTCGCATCAATGTAACTAATTTCAAATACATTGTAGATAATAACTTATCCTACAAAAAAGGTAACTTTAAAAAAACACATAAACTAATTTAATTAAATAATATCTTACCCGTGCATCACACGTGGCTTTAGAACACTAGTTTCATAGAAACTAGATTTAATGTTTTATAAAAATTGTATATGTATAAAAATTATTTAGAAGACATAACCTACTTATATGAATTTTGAGTTGTAAACATCATGGAAGTAATTCAAAACGTATATAATCTTTTAATAAAAATATAAAATTTCTTAATTTCATAATTTTAAAGGAATTTTTAAGAATTTTAACATTCAAGACCAATAAATCTAATAGGGTTAAATTATAAGGGTTGGATTAAAATAAAATAAAAAAATAACCTAATTCAAAATTAAGGAAAATTATAAAGAAAAGAAAAACAAAAAGTACATTGAGGAAGAAAATTTTAAATCAATATTATTTAATCTATACCACTGCTAACGCAATGTTATTTCTTTTTATTGGTTGATATTTGTGACAAGAAGAATTTACTTTTCATATTTGCTAAAAAAAAGAGTTTACTTTTTATTAATTTTGATTATTTGCATTTTAATTATTTAATGCCATCCAAAAAAGGGTGGCCAATAAATGTTGATCCATATGGTTTATCACTTCAAAAAGCTGCGTGGATTCACTAATTAATAGGTTCAATGTACATATTTGACGCATAAATATGTAAAATATAATTCATATATGTCGGTTTATAAGTTTTATGGACAACATCAAAATAGGTTCAAGTCCATCAATCCATGCATGTGTGCTATATGTTGTTGTGTTATGCACAAGTTGAAAAATAAGCCCACATTAGGATTACTTAAAAAATTAATATAAAAAATATTGCATACTCCCTCCACTCCTACATACTGTTTATCATAACTATTCCCTTTACCCTCTATTAAATATGTTGGTGAGAGAAAATATGTCATTAAATGACATAAATGTAGTATGAATTAAGATAAAAACTTATTATAACTTTTTAAAGGGTTAATAAAATTTAAGATTTTACTTGAATTCAATAAAAAGATTGAAAATAATTTATAAATAAAATTAAATGAATATACTCCCTCTATTGTATTTGTTAGAGAAACTGTCACTTTTGATTTTTTTTTAGAAGCAAAATCAGATATCTCAATAAATATTCATTACATATTTTTTAAATTATTCCTCATAATTTACATTAATAAGGAACAATTAATAAATGCTTATGTTAATTAACACATGGTATTTGAGTCCAATTTCTTTATTTTCAGACATAATTGTTGTAGTTAACCGATTTTCTTAAATTGTGTGATAGAATCTTTTCTCTTATATATAGAAACAAAGGGAGTAAGTCATGTCATTTAATTATCACATGTTTTCGCTTTCACCATTCACTAAATATTGGTGAGAGAATGTACTTCCTCCATTTACTATTATAAGATACTTTTAACTAAATCACACTCCAAAAAGTTAGTTAATTGTCTAAAATGTATTACTATCTTTTTATATTTATTTTTATTTAATATGGTGTCTTAATTAGTTTTGCCCCTAATTAAGGACATCTTTGAAAAAAAATATAATTATTTGTGCCTCAAAAACACAAAATGCTTTATATTTTGAAACATCTAACCTTAGAAAAATGTCTTATATATTTAATAGGGGTAAAGCTAAAAATTTATTACATTTTTAAAAGGAGATAATAAATTTAAGGTTTTTCTTATTTTTGTTTAACATATTATAAATGATTTATAAAGAGGATTAGATAGAGTGAAAATAATCATAATTTGTAATAACATAAATTATTTAATAATATTTTTTCCATATGTTGCCTTATACATGAAACATGATAAGCATCAACTTGAATTATAATGATTATAGTTGAAGAAGCATGCAAAACTAGCATGATTGAATGTATAACTGTAATTAAGGTTAATCAATGCATTATTTAGTGGTTGACTTGCAAAATAATTAAAGTATGATGAGTTTTGGACGCAATAGTAAGTGAAGATCCTAGAAAGGATTTTGGGAACAGAACTTCGATTTAATTGCATCATGCGAAAGTTATTCAAGATGCAAATTAAGTATGATGCAATTAAAGATTAATTATTTACGCATTGTTTTTCTAATTCAAATTTAAAATATCAACATAATTATTTTAGTTTAATTCATGCGTTCATTTGTTCAAATTAGGGAAAGAACTGAAGTGTGGTAATGAATTTGGAGAGACTTGAAAAGTGTTTGTATTATAACCAAGTTGCTCAAATACTTAACCTCCTTTATATACTATTTGGGCAAATGCCCTTTTTATACTACTATAAGCCACGTTTTAGAATAAATTATGTGTAAAAAAGTAAATTGGCTTCTAGATCTAGGAACGTACGTAACTTTAAACTCATTTTTTATATAATATTTTTTTAATTTTTAAAAATAATACAATTTAACCTCTATCATTAATAAAAATTAACTTTAATCATTAGTTAATCAGAAAATAATAGAAAAAAAACTCAAACTTACAAAAAATAATGACCAAACAAATTTTCTTAATCTTTTTTAATAATTTTTGGATCGTTGTCTGTAATTTGTATACCCTTTTACTATATATAATTGTTTAGTTATTTTTTTAAATTTTTAAGTTACTTTTTTATCATTTTCCTGTTTGTTAATAGTCAAAGTTAATTTTTTTAATTATAAAAAAAAATTGTATTATTTTTAAAAGTTAAAAGAGAACATTACATAAATTAAAAAATAAATTTAGAATTGTAGACGCTCATAAATTTATATTTTGGGAACTAATTTGTTTATTTACCCATAATTGAAATGTATTTTATTATAAATCATTAGTAAGGTATTAATTATATTTTCATTTGAGATTTCTCACATTCAAAGCCCGATGCAATTTTTTTTTTTTCTATGACTCCATCGGATGCAATTCATTATTCTAACAACAATTTTTTAGTTTTAGTGATATGATTAGAGGTATCTTACGCTCCTTTTGTCTCTAATTATAAGTCACATGTTTTTTATTTGTTGTTTCCCTAATTATGTCTCATTACAAAGCACTCTAGTTGTAATTGAAGCATTTTTCCAAAATACCCATTTAAAGGATGCAAATTACTTGTCTTACATACTCCCTCTGGTTCTTTGAATGCAAGTCCTTTCTAATTAATTCATTAGAATTAAGGTGGCTAAATTACTGATGTTATATAAAAAAGAAAAAAAATCAATTTATTATCCTTTTTGAATGCATTATCTTAAAAAATAATTTCTCTCATATTATCCATTTACTTTGATTTACTCATAAAAAATTATACAACAACAACAACAATAACAAGCCTTTATCCCACTAGGTAGGGTTGGTTATATAAATTGCAAGATGCCATTATATTTTATCATTTATCAAGCTTTTAAAAATATTATTAATTAAGAGATTGCATTCAATAATTTTCAAAAGTGTTCTCTTAGGCTTTCCTCTACATCTCCTAACAGGGCTCAAAGTTATATATTTTACTTTTCTTAATCATAAAAAATTATAAAAAGATAAAATTAGAATAAAATAATTAATGATAAGGTGACCTATTAAAAATGATTATCACTCCCTTCTAAATTGTATATAATTTCAGAGTGAGTAATAATAAATAAACATGCGCTTATTTTGATTGATGGCAAATCAGAGTTGCCAAACATGAGAGTTAACTCGGTTGACTCATCAAGTGTGTGTTATCATACAATAAAACCTAGTTAACTCGTTTGAAAATTCAAAAAAAAAATGCTGATCTCACTCACATGATCTCACATGGTGCTCGGTAAAAGCGTAATGTAATCTAACATTAATTTTTAAGTTCATAATGTAATCTAACATTAATTTTTAACTCGGTACTCAATTGTGACTTACATGAGCTGGTGGAGCAAGTTCATAATGTAATCTAACATTAATTTTTCACTATTCTTGCGATGAAGTGATTTGACCTTTTTCCATAATAGTACAACATGACATCTAATACATATTTTTAAGTTTTTTTTTATTTTAGTGTCCTTTTTTACTAGTTATTTTATTTATTTATTTATTTTTTTTTGGAGATACAAAATGGCACTTCACACACACGCACACCAACACCCATCAACTGTACAAATCTTTTATGCAGAAGGAAAGGAAATTGATATTAGCTTAACATTTTTTTTTAACATTATCAAAAAAATTATTATTTATTACTATTTATACTTTATCTTATTTTGATTTCTTAAAAACATTTTTTTCATTTTTAATTTAGTATTGACCACTCTATTTAATACAATACTCCCTTCATTCAAAAATGTAAGGCATTTTTAATCAAATCTTACCCTAATTAAAGTAGTTGCTTACCTTAAAACTAACTCCTATCTTTTTATATTTATCTTTATTAAATACCCTACAATAAATATAAAGTAATTCTTCAATAACGGTACTTTTTTTTTAAAAAAAAGCAGTGATTACACCTCAAAATACTAAAAATGTCTTACATTGTTTAACATTCAACTTTTCAAAAAATGCATTTTATTTTTGAATGAAGGGAGTATATAAGTTTTGAAATAAATTTTTTTCAAACATTATAAATATATGTTTTATAAATTATTTATAAATAAAGGTAAAGTCATGCAATGAATATTTCCTTTCTTCACAAGTTTGCTTAAACTCACGAATTTAATTACCTTGAAGCAGATCATGGAAAAGAAAAACAAATAATTTTTTTACACATCAACTAGATTTTAGTGTATTCTTGGTTTGTATATTTAGAAAAGCTAGGACTTATAATTAGAAACAGAAAAGTAATATTCGCTAGAGGTATAGTGTAATAGAATTAATTAAGCATTAACATAATTAAAGTTTAAATTAATAATGGTATATTTTTTTAATAATTGAATTTTAAAATTTCTCATGTTTATATGGTTGTAAAAATACAGAAAATGCTTTATTCCAAAATGCCCAACCCAAATTAACTTTATTTTAGATTAAAATCAATTTATATGTTTAATTAATGACCTAATGTCCAAATATAGCCTAGTTAATTATAAAAGGGACTTTTGCACACATATCCCATATCATAAGACCAAGTATAAAAATAATCTATCCTTTTTAAATTTTAAAAATGGCCTTTTTAATATTTAGTTTATAATTAATTTACAAAACTACCCTTTTAATATCTATTTTTTTGCAACTACCAAAAGTTTCAAAACACAACAAATCTCTAAAACTGAACACAATGAATGCAAGATATATAGTTTAAAATAGCCTTTTTAGAGATGAATGTGAGAGAGAAGACGGAACTGAATGCGAGAGAGCCAAACGTGAGATAGCAGAACAGTGTAAGTAAGCTACAGTCATGATCGTGAGAGATAAATGCGAGGTGAGATATATTGATAGTACTCGACGAATCGAATCACATCGGCGGGGATATGGAGCTACATATTTATGATTTTTTATTTTATTAGTTTAGGTATTTGACTCTCTGTGATGAACTCAGAGTCAAAAAATTTTTGTGGACTATATTTGATCCATTTTGTGCAAATGATTACACTACATTGTTGATATACTGCTATATATCACTTATATACTATCATAGATTAACATAACTAAATAATCAGACATAAACTTATTTATCATTAATATACATATGTATATCAATGATGTAGTATTGCAGACGAATAACACAAAAAATACATAATCATTTATCCAAAATGAATCAAACACACACTATTACAAAATTAATTAAATATAATGCCTAATACTTGTCTTTTATTTAAAAAACGTGACAAATAAACAGATGCAAAGAATATTTGACGGTTATTTTAAATAAGCATGAAATATAACAAATAAATATTTGACGATTATTTAAAATAACAATCAAATATATACATATTTTTTTTTATAAAAGAGTTTTATTTGACCCCTATTATTGGATAACCGAAAAATACTTATAACATTTATTTGACATTTCCCCCACAAAACTCGGAGCAGTCTTCAACATCCACGCAGTAATAATATGATTCCTCTGTTGATCTTCTTGCATTTTCTTTTGTTGTTGCTCTTGGGCACCATCCTACAATAATTTAACTAATAATATAAAACAAATTTACAAATATTTATTCATAATAAATCAATATTAATATTGATGAATGTTGATCATGTAACATCAAAAAAGAATGTTTCAATCCTGCAAGCTTCCATGTTTCTAATGATGATTATTTATTTTCTATTTTCTATTTTTCTCCATGGTTTAACCTTAATATTTTATTCCATGTAATCTTTTATGTTGTACTTTTTTTTACATTATTAATATAAATCCTTGATTTTTCTTCCAAAAAATAAGATAATGTAACATCAATATAAAATATCCAATCATTTTTATTATATTAATTCATTATTTATTTAAACTGATATTTTAAGAAATAATTTTTTTGGGTTGTGTTTCCTTAAAAATATACGGAAAAATTGTTTCTTAATTTGTCACTTTAAAAAGTTTCTTGTTTAAAAAAACAAAATTTAACTGTACGTTCAATGTACATATTTGATACATATACACCTAAATACATATCTTCCTGGGTTTAGTTTTATCGACAACATTAAAATAGATTCATGTCTATCAATCCATACATGATACATGTATCTTTTTTTTTTTTTCCTTAGAGATATCTGTTTATGGCGAAGAAAACTTTAGAAGAATCTGTTTCATAAATAAGAAGGATCATAAAATCCCATTGTAATAAGTCATAAATTTAATTAAAATTTATGGTAAGGCATTTTAATTATATTTTTTTAATATATTATTTGGCGTAGTTTAACAAGAGTGAATTGATAACTTAGTGGCAATGACTCTGAATTTTTCATCTATAGATTTGAGTTCGAATCTACCTGAATGCAGAAGGATTTTCTTTTCCCCTTTCAATCTAGGTGAAATTACTGTCATACTCTTAAAACAAAATAAATTAGAGGCCAATCGGAACTAGGACACGCACATCAGGACTATTCTCCTATCCTCCTCCATTTTCAAATTTTCCAGACGGTGCAAGAGGAAGAGAGAGTGTTCGGACCTTAGGCTCTGGTTTCTGTTCTTCCTCCATCTCTTTCTTCGTCTTCAACGTCGCTGCCATGGATGAGGTCGGGAGTTCTGTCTGCCGCTGCTAGGGACTAAGCCGTAAGTATTCTTCCTTGGAACACTGTCGATTTCTCCCTTCCTCCTCCCTTCGGTCGCTGTTCTTCCTCCTCCTCTGATAGTGTCGCGTTGGGTTCTTCAATTCCATGCTGTCAGAGATAATCTGTTGTTGCAGAAGGTCCCGATTTGCGATCATCCCTCTTCCCCTGTCTTGTCGATGCTGTTCTTCTGCCTCTGCCATTGCTATTCTTCATCCTATTTCTGCTATTGCTAACATGAGGTGAGAGTCTCTTCTCTTCCTCCTCCCTGATCTAGTGAGTGTGCGTTATAAGGTTGGGCTGTGATCTTTCCTATTTTTGATTGCTACTGTGCGTGGTAAGTAGGAGTAATTGATGTTTAGAATCTTACCCCCTCTCTTTTCTTGGCCACCGTAGTCTATGGTCAATTAAAAAAAAAACAAAGAAAGAAAACAAAAACAATTGAGTAAAATGAATTGATTTCAATATAGCTTGGGTTACTATCAATGGAGACTAACCGTATTTTTTTCCCTTGAAGTTAAAACTAATGTTTTTGTTCAAGGGAAGACTTTGAGAAGCTTGATTAGCAGTGACGGAGCCACATGTATCAAATGAAAAAAATTACTTACATAAGAATAGAGTTATAGGTATTTATATTTTGCACCCCATTTTTTTTATAGTTTACATTTTAAACCATTTTATATTATTTTTTAACTCAGATCCAAAATTAATTTTTTTAACTCAAAAGCTCAATAAATTTTAGCTCACAATTTTAATATACCTAAATAGTAATATTATTTTATAAAAAATTAACATTTATTAAACTTTTAAGAAAATAAGAAAAAAATAATCTCGCCTGTGTCGTTTGAAATCTCAAAACAAATTTGTAAAAAAATTAGTTAAAATTGAAAGATACATTGTTTATCCATTAGTTGACCTTCTCTTGAAATTAGCAATGGTGTTACCTATTGCCACAGCAACAGCTGAACAAGCCTTTTTTATTATAAAGTTTGTAAAAATTCGATTGCATAATCGAATGAAAAATTCATGGATGAATGATTATCTCATGACTTATATTAAAAAAGATATATTTGAAAGTATTGATAATGAGCTGATTGTTTAATGAATCCAGAACATGAAATCACGTAGAGAAAATTTATAAAATATGTAATTATTAAATAATTTTTATTTTTTTAAATTATGAATATGTAAATAATTTTGCCCCACCTAACCTAGAATCCTGGCTCTGCCATTGTTGGTTAGTCTATATATTATTATTTGAAAATTTTTTGGAAAGGGAATTGAGAAGGGGGAAGCTTGGTATTTGTTTAAATTTTGATGCATACAAGATGCTCGATAAAAGGCTTGATTGGAATAATTTCATTGTATGCTAGAAAATTGAAGTAGAGATTTTTGAAAAGGTTATTTCATTGATAGTTTAAGTACCAAATTGCTATTTGTGAATCGGTCTCTTGAATATTTATGGAATGTTTGATGCAATGTTTGGGGAGGAGTTGAAGTTAAAATTTATATTATTTTTTTGAGTTATTTTAGATTGAAGATCTCAAGTAATGAAAATCTATAAAAGAAAATAACAAATGGTGTTACTTGGTACTAGGATTTAGTGACCAAGCATTGCGATAGGAGGACCAATTTGGAATAAATTGTTTATTTAAAAATTTATTAGGTAAGTGAATAGCACCCCCATTATTTTACCAATAGAAGTAGTCTATTATTAAAAATATTACATCTTTATATAAATTATTTTTTTAACAACTGTGATGAATACTGAGTACTTTGTTAATTAAATTATTTTAGTTTTGAAAATTATAGAATAATGATAAAGGATAATTAAATTATGATATGTGCATATATTTTTCGTTAAGAAATATACTTCAAGATTGATGAAGACATCTTTGTTTATTGAACTCTTGATTTTCTTGGTGACTCAATTAATGCAAACTTATACATTAGTTATGAAGCATTATTTTGGCAAGGTCTGAGATTTGAAACAATTCATGTGAATTTGACATTAAAAATAAAAATTTTATTTTAGAAATGATTTTTTTTGCATGTTTGAAATGTGTTTTCTAAGAGGACTATAAAAAAAACACTGTTGTTAATGGCAGTTCTGTTAGCCCGTAGTGTTGTGGTTAAAAACTAGCTAGTTTGTCTCGTGGGCTTTATTCTCATGTTGGTTATTCGTGGGTTTTGTACTCGCGTTTGATTTCATGGCTATAAGCCGCGCTTCGTTACTTACTCTCATGAACTATGTGTCAATGTTTATTTCATAGCTTCGGCTGCATTTGGTCACTTACCCTCATAAACTGTGTGTCTGCGCTTGTTTCGTAGCTTTGGCTGCGTTTGGTTACTTATCTTTGTGGACTGTATGTTCACATTTGTTTTTGTGGCATAAGTCGCGTTTGATTATTTACCCTTATAGATTGTGTGTCCATGTTTGTTACCTATTTTGGTAAGTCCTCAAAGTTTTATAGTTTTAATCAACTTATGTATTTGAAATTTCAATGGTTTCAGTTAGCAAGTGTACTAAGTTAGTTTACATATAGATAATTTGTTTTCTTCAAGCATGATAGAATAAAGCAATCTTGATACACTCTCATTTTATGATTATGATTAAGATTTGTAGATTTATTAAGTTTATTATATTGAATCATCATTTTTAAATTATTGTACATAATTGTTTATGTTTATTATTTTTACTCTTTTAAATTTTATATTTTTAGGATTCTATTCACTGAAAAATATTTTGGTCTTATATTCATTAGCTGATGCTGAACTTATTGTTGATCACTAAAAGGGTTGCTGTTGAGCTGGGTGAATATTTATTTTGATAACGCTTTTTCTTTTTAGGTATATATTCAATTATGTACTTTATTTTGAAATTATAATTCAGGTGTTCTACATTAACTATAGACGTGATTCTGATTTGTAAATTTATATTGACTATATATTGTCGAGGAGCAAAGCGTCGCATTAGTAATTTGTCTGTAAATGGTTGTTGTAGAGATTCAGAAGATCCTATTTACAGAGAAAGTTCTACCAAAATTTCTATAGAAAGTTTAAAAATCTTTTATTTAGGTGGAAATGTTACTATGATTTCTAATCATATTTCAGATGAACTAAGATATTAAATTAGAATTTTCTTGATCTAAGCCTAAGGGATATATGTTTGTGCTTATATCCTGTGCTGGTCATGCTTAATTTTCAGGGCGTGACACCCATCAATTGATAAGAAGGATCTATTTGATTACTTTAATCATTAATGCTTAAAAAATTAAGTTTATAAACAAAATAAAAAACTATTAATTTTTTTTAAAATTTTATGATTTTTTTTGCATATTCCACCTTTTTAAAATATTCTCCCTCATCTATAACATCAGATTATTTATAGAAAGTTACTCAAAGTAGTATCTTAAAATAATAAAAAAATCTTCTTCTCCTTATTTTTTTTTTGGCCAGATTCTTCTCCTTTTTTCAAATTCTGGTTATTTTTACAAGTTTAATCAAATATCATAAAATATCATAAGATATATTTTTTTTCAAAAAATAAGTAATTTTTTGATAAAATATAGTGAAAGAAAGTCTAATTATAAAACCCAACAATAATATAAAAACAAATCAAAAATATTAAATAAATTCGGCATAAATTAATTAATTGAGCTCTCCTTTTCTTATGTATAAAGTATAAATATTACTACAAGTCTTTGAATTGTGGGTTGTGAGAAGCTCCATTGCAATGGCGAAGGATTCAGCTATCCCTTTAGTTTTCTTTGTTTTCTTGCTACTCATCGCATCAGTTAACATATCATTGGATTTTTATTTTTGTTTTTATAATTATTTCATTTGTTCAATGAATGGTGTTGATATATACCAAATAGAATCAAATATGTGTTTGTGTACACAGACGCACACGTTTATTCAGAGCCTGATCCTCATAACATTTTTTTTTCCTTTACTAAAATCTAAATAGCGTGATTCAAATGATTAATTAGAACCCCACAATTAAACTTATTTAACATTATTAGTTTCATTTCATCATCCTTTCAAGCATATTCAAAAATAGATAGATTAATATTGTAAACAGGATAAACTAGAAGGACCTCTTGAGCAATGGAAAAAAACTATAAGAACCTATATTAAAATATGTTAAAATTATAGAGATCAATAATTATATTTTTTTTCTATGCATTTATTTATATATAAGATTTAAGATTTTGAAGATGAAATGCTTTATCAAATTGCCTCGCCAGTGGAAGACATACCCGGATGACCTTTTGCTCTATTTCTCATAAAACGTCTAATTCACTGAATAACGTGACTAAGAAGTAAATGTGGCACCAATTCTTTTTTAAGGAAACACAACACAAAAATAAATGTGGCATCAATTTTTTTTAAATGTTACTTTAAGTAAATAATGAATGAATATGATAAGACATGGTTGGATTTTATGATGATTTTAAATGTTACTTTAGTAGATCAACATAGATCATGTTTATGTATCACTAATTGGGTTAACTCCATTAATTTTTGCTTCTATGGCCTATATATTTACACAAATTCAAACTCAAGATCTTATTTTTAAGCAACTAAATAACTCATATCCTACGCCTATTAGTGAAATTGAAAATTTTTAATATCTCAATTATATAATATATTTGAACAAAATTTACTATTTAATGATTATACATATTGTATAATATTTGATTTTTTATTTATTATTAACTTGTATAAAAATAAAAAATACCCCGTGCATTGCAAAGGTCTATTGCTAGTTAATGTTAATATCAATTACCTGCACATTGATTCCGGAATGCATCCAAGAAATTTTGAGGGAGATTACTTCTTTTTAATTAACACGTGCTCAAATTAAAAGGGTAAGAGGCTCATCATTGCTGAACCAGCAAACATGCACAAAAAATGTATTTAACAATATATTTAAGGCTAATTAATATATTTGATTTGGAAAAGAATATTCTTCTTCCATTCAATATTATAAGACATTTTTAATTGAATTATACCCTCAACATGTTAGTTAATTATCTTTAAAACTACACACTCTTTTCATATTTACCCTTGTTTAATAAGTTGTCTTAATTATAAAATCTTATTAATCGCACCCCTAATTATTGGTATTTTTATAAAAACATCATTAGTTACACCTTGAAACACTTATATATTTTAACATCTTATCTCAAAAGAAAAACCGTATATTTTTGAACGAAAGAAGTGTGTATAATTATGCATAACATAAATATGAATTGCTATATATACTAATCAAATTTGTATTATTTGTTTCAGGATAGGAAGTTTGACAATTTCACAACATATTTAAAGCTAATTAAATGTATGAAAGTTGGAATATTGAGTTATAATCAGTCAAAGTTTAGAAATTAAATTGTGATTGAGTTGAAATTTTAGAGATCACATGATTAATTTTTTCTAAAATTAACCACCATTTATTTTTTAATCAATTATGAAAAAGACATTTAAAATCAATATTTGTGAAGTTTGATTAACTACTGAATCCATCATTGATTTAAAAGACACTTTTTAATTACAAGTGAGAATTATAGTCTTTGAAATTTTAATAATTTGATATCTTTATTTATCATTTTCCCCCTTTTCTTTTGACTTTCAATGGGGTTTTGAATCCTAAGAATTGATCAGATGACCAAGAAAAGCACCCAAAAAAAAAATTAAAGGAGATTGTGGGTAAGCCCAACAATTACTAACACTACAAAAAAAATGACTTTCAACGGCGACTTTCAGCAGTGACACTAAAAAGTCGTCGCTGAAAGTCACACTTTCAGCGGCGACACTAAACATCGCTGCTAAAAGTCACACTTTTAGCAGCGACAAGATATAGTCACCGCTGATTGTTAGACTTTCAGTGGCAACTTTTACGGTCGTCGCTGAAAGTTGACTTTCAGCGGCAACTTTTTAGTGTCGCCGCTGATTGTCAGTATTTTTTAATTCTTTTAAAAAAATTATGTTGCAAGCTTCAGCGGTGACATAAAAGTCGCCGTTGAAAGTGGACTTTCAGCAGTGACTTTTTAGTGTTGCTGCTGATTGTCAGCATTTTTTATTTCTTTTAAAAAAAATTATATTGCAAGCTTCAGTGGCGACATAAAAGTCGCCACTGATTGTCAGCATTTTTTAATTCTTTTAAAAAAATTATATTGCAAGCTTCAGCGGTGACATAAAAGTTGACATTTGATGTCGCTACTGAAAGTCACACTTTCAGTGGCGACTTTTACTGTCACCGCTGAAAGTTGAGAATTAGCGGCGACTTTTTAGTATCACCGTTGATTGTCAACATTTTTTATTTCTTTTAAAAAAATTATGTTGCAAGCTTCAGCGGCGACAATAAAAAGTCACAGCTAAAAGTAGACTTTCAGCGGCAACTTTTTAGTGTCACTGCTGATTGTCAGCATTTTTTTGTATTTTCAAAATTAGATTAAAGTATTTTTCATAGGAAAGAATATATTTTTTTAACCAATTTCATGATGTTCTTTTTATTTAAATTTTAATTTATTTTCATTTCCATTTATTTAACCAAGTTGTATGTATGTATACATGTATGCATAGATACACATACATATGTTTTAATATTACAAGTGGAGAGAGGTTTATATTAAGAGATAGAGAAGGAGCCATTTAACTCAATGCCTGCAAAATCAAAAGTCTTCTAATTTTATAGAAGTTTAGAAAAATCATGGTTAAATTAGCTCTTTTGATTTGCTTCACTTAATTACCTTTTTTTTTGGCTTAAATTATTTTTTGACAAGATTTAACTCTTGTCTTTCTTTTGCTTTTTCTTTTTCTTCTTTTGTCATATTTGTTTTTCACCCGTGATTTCTTGTATCTTTTTCTATTTAAAAAAAAATTTGGATATTCTGCACAAATATCTCTTTCAAATTTTTCTCTTATTAATTTATTCTATTTTCTATTTTTGAGATTTCTATTTGTTCTTCAATTCTTTTATAATGTATTTCTTTATTTCTACCTCTTCTACTTTTCTTTCAGGTTCACTATTTCTATTTGGCTATAGACTAGAACTCTTAAGACTTATCTTATTCTTCTTTTTTAACTTAGATCCTAATATCTTATCGAACCATCTCATATTTCTATTTCTACAAGTTTGATTTTTTATTGATATTGTTCTTCTTTGGCTTAATAGGAACACCACTGCCTAATTTTCCTATTCTTTCACAGGATTTTTAAATATTATATTTCTTGAATATTCTCTGTTTGTTACTAAACTTACTTGGCAATATCATTTTTTTTATAAGTTACATGTGATATTATGTTCATGTATCTTTGTTGATTTATTTTAATAGGGGTGTTATCTATTTCATTTTCTATATTTTCTTCTGCTTTTATTTTACTAGTTATAACGAAGAACAATAAATTCTACTATTTTAACATATGGACAAATAATTAATATTATAAAACCTTTAGAAAAGATAATTTTAAAAAATATAAAATAGAAATAGTTTGTTATAAATGTGAAAGATTTGGCCATTTTTATAATTTTTTTTTAAATTATGTTGCAAGTTTCAACGGCAACACTAAAAAGTCACGACTGAAAGTCGACTTTTAGCAGCGACTTTTTAGTGTCGCCGCTGATTGTCAACATTTTTTATTTGTTTTAAAAAAATTATATTGCAAGTTTCAGCGGCGACCTAAAAGTCGCGGCTGAAAGTCGACTTTCAGCGGCGACCGTTTAGTGTCGCCACTGATTGTCAACATTTTTTAATTCTTTTAAAAAAATTATGTTGCAAGCTTCAGCGGCGACATAAAAGTCACCGCAGTGGTGACTTTTAGTGTCGTTGCTCATTGTTAGCATTTTTTAATTTTTTTAAAAAAATTATGTTGCAAGCTTTAGTGGCGACTTGAAAGTCGCCGCTGAAAATAGACTTTTAGCGACGACTTTTTAGTGTTGCCACTGATTGTCTGCATTTGTATAATTTTTTTACTAATATATAATCATCAGTATTTTCACTATTTATTCTTAGATATTTTTTATATTATAATTATAAATATGAATATTAAAATAAATAATATAACAACCTCAAGAAGTAAAAAAATTAAAATAAATAATACAAATTATATTGTATCAATTATATTTATAGTTTACTTTAAACAAAATAAATAATATAATTTATAATTTTATAAATTGAAAGAATTAATTGAAGTATTTAAGGATAGTAATGATATTTTATAATATTTAATATTTAATATATATGTGTGTTTATATAGTTTAATAATATGTGTGTGTATATATATATATATTTAATTATGCAATAATAGACTACAGGTTCATTCCAGCTCAGTGGCAAAATGGTTGGACACAAAAGAAGGAGGTCACAGGTTCAAACCTTGGAGGAAACAACTTTCAAAATGAAAATATAAATTGATGACATGATGACACATGGCGTGTGGTGAGAGCGACACATGGAGAGTGACATGGGGCCACGTGGCGTGAGGTGAGGGCAACACATAGAGGATGACATAGCGACACGTGGTGCAAGGTGGGGCCTTACGTGGAGGTGACATGGCACCACGTGGCGTGAGGTGGGGCGCCACGTGGATGGTGATGTGGTGCCATGTGTGTAAGTAAACCAACATTACTTTTCAACGACAACTTTTTGGTAGCTTTAGCGGCGACAAAATATAGTTGCTACTGATTGTTAGACTTTCAACGGTGACTTTTACTGTCACCGTTGAAAGTTGAGAATCAGCGGTGACTTTTTAGTGTCGCCACTGAAAGTTGACTTTCAGCGGCGACAAAAATAGTCACCGCTAATGCGTGGTTTCTGTGGCGACAATTGTCGCTGCTGATTCTCAACTTTCAGCGGCAACTTTTATTATCGCCGCAGATTGAATTAGCAACAAGAGCTTTCACGGCCACATTGTAGCGACTTTTTGTCACCGCTAAAAACTTTTAGGGGTGACTTTTTGACTTTCGGCAGCAACAAATGTCGCCGCAGATTCTCAACTTTCAGCAACGACTTTTTTTGTTGCCACAGATTGAATCAGTGATAGAAGCTCTCGCGGCGACATTGTGGCGACTTTTTGACTTTCAGCGATACCATGCACAACTTTAGACCATACAGCCAACAATGCTATTATTATTCATGACGACTGAGTCCCACCCAAGAAGCAACCTAATGGGACAGTTGGACTTCCCTCTCATTCAACCTCTACCAATCACACTTTCGACCAAATTACCCTACAACCTAAACCACCAAACCTTAAAGCAACTCTTGTGGACATAAACTGTATACTGGGCTTCATGTCCATAATTTAAGAAATAAGCCCAATGAGACTCTCCAACTCTATCAGTTAGGCTTATGAAAGAGATTGCTCATGAATTCAAAAGGAAATGGCATAAAGTACAGAAGATATTGATGTAGATATGCTAATAGAAAAGGTGGATTTTGGGTCATTCCCTGTGCAATAATTTCGTTGTCTTTTTTTATGTCTATCATAACTTGGAATTGCCAAGGGGCCCTTGACAAAAGGCTTCCCTCTTTTGTTTAAGCTTTAGTCATGAACTATAAGCTGGATATTTTTGTTACTGTGGAGCCTAGGATTTCAAGAACCAAGGCTGACTCTGTTATTAAGAAGCTTGGGTTTCTAAATTCCTATCGAGTAGAAGCATCTAGGTTTTTTGGTGGCATCTGGCTAATATGGAATAATAGAGTGACTATTAGTATTCTATCAAGTCATTTCCAATTCATCCATTCTGAAGTGATGGTGTTACATGAAGCTAAATCCTTCACTTTCTCTGCAATTTATGGGAGCCCACAAGCTAGGTAGCGGAAATTACTTTGGAATAATCTTTCATATATTGCCCATGATAGCAATTCTCCATGGTTATTAGCAGGACATTTCAACGCTATATTATCTAGTACTGATCATTCAGGAGGTGCTAACAATCAAAGACTGGGCTATCATTCTTTTCGCCACTTCTTGAACCAACTTGGACTGATTGACTTGGGCTTCAATGGCCCAAAGTATACTTGGAGGCATGGTACCTTGCTTGTTCGGTTAGATAGAGTCATTAGAAATCAGACCTGGCTAAATTCTTTTACCAATTGCTTTGTGGATCATCTCCTCAAACTACTTTCAGAACATAGGCCCATTTCTATTAAATTGAATTTTAATAGCCCACAAATTTCCACACCCTTCAATTCCTCGCTGCTTGGGTCACGCATCCAGAATTTTATAATCTTGTAATTACTATTGGCCTTTTAACGAGTGTATCTCTGATAAATTAACACTGTTTACTTCTAAAGCCCATCACTGGAACCAAAACATTTTTGGTAATAGTGGTCAAAAAAGAGACAGCTCCTATCGCGTCTTAATGGGGTTCAGAAAGGTCTTGAAACTTCCCCTTTTTTGGAATTCCTTTTCCACCTGGAACAAGAACTTAAGGAATTTAAAGACATTAGCTTTAATGAAGAATTGCTTTGGATGTAGAAATCTACTAGCGATTGGCTCTGTCTAGAAGATAGGAACACTTCTTTTTTTTTTTTTCATACCAAAGCCATCCTTAATTGTCGGAGGACTTAGGTCACGCAGCTTCGTTCTTCTCAAGGAGAGTGGATAACGAACGATCAATAGCTATTTTAGATGATTACTGATTACTTCCAGAACTTATATTCACTAGAAAATAATTTCACCCCCTATAACATTTTAGGTGCATTCCCTACACCTTGGCCTCATATTATTTCTGATCTTGATAGTATAATTTCAATTGATGAGGTTAAACATGCACTCTTTGAATGAAACCACTGAAATCCCTTGGAATCGATGGACTTCATGCTCTATTTTTCCAATCTCAGTGGGATATAGTTGGTGATAGCCTTTTTCCTCTTGTAAAACGCCTATGGCTTGGTGGGAATCTTGACCCAAGGTTGAATAGAACCCTTGTTGCTCTAATCCTGAAAGTTGGTAACCCACAGTATATCAAGGAATTTCATCCAATTAGCCTCTGCTCTTTAGTTTTCAAAGTGGTCACAAAGTCATTGCCAACTATCTCCAAACCATTATGTCTGATGTGGTTATGCCCTATCAAACTACTTTTGTACAAGGAAGAAGCATTATTGATAATATCATAATAGCACAAGAGGTGATGCATTCTGCCACACTCTAAATTTCTAAAGTGTGACCGGTTGAAATACAAGAAAACTCATATTTCATAAGCCTAAACCCATATATTATCTGACATATTAATTACCCAAACTCATTGTATAATTGTTGTTTGTATTAAACAACTACTAATATTATCAAAATATTTAACTTGTAAAAATTTTGGCAGAGTCTCCCTTATAAGTTAGACTACCCGAAATCTTTACAACCTACCAAAAGAATACCCATACAACATTTGAAATTCTACTCCAATACAATATATATGTACAATCCCAGAATAATTCAATCAAGGATCCTACCTATAAGATTCGTGGAGCGAATCTAGAACAAAACTAAGATACTTAAATATTTACATTAATCCACAATTTGGACGGAGCAACAAATACTTCTTGTTTCAAGGAGTCCCACGAGATCAAATGAAGAGCAGGTTCACTTCTACTATCTGAATACCCAAAAATTCTCTCAGTAAATAACGTTCCCAAATAATAATAATATTAACCAAAAATGATAATTATAAATGTATAATAGGAAACAAAAGACTAATCTAATTACAGAAGGTATTAGAAAATAATAATATAATTTAATCTTGATAATTGAGTGAATAAAATAGAAAGGAAAAGTAAAGAATCGTGAACAACCATTTAGAAATATGACTTTCTATATAAGATAAATCACAAAATACAAATTTTAAGAGCAAGAATATGACTTTGAAAAACTTATTTTCTATTAGGACCTCGATAGAATGAATAATAGGCGTGGATACATAGTTCACGAGGGTAAGTAACATCTGGCATGGTTAGAAGCCATGAAAAAAAACAAGCATGGATTATGTCCATGAAATTACACCCTCCGTTCCATTTGTGTTGGCCGACACACGGGGCTAGCACCTCCAATGTACCCTGCTAGGTAGGTATGCCGTGGCATGCCAAGGGCTAACGATACTATCGTTAGCAAACAGTGTTCTGTATTCAATCCTGTAAAACATTTCTGGCATGCATGGAATCTATAAACTCTTGTAATTCAAATTGTTCTTTAATTTGGAAGATATAAACAATTTTTTCACAGTTTACTGATCCATGCATGTATGATATATATATATACACATATAAATATATATCTACATTTCAAAAATGAAATACTATGAAAATATCTACATGATTAAAGTTGAGTCATAATCAAACTAATTACATATGAATGAACTAAATCTTAAGATACAAATAAAATAAAATAAAAATCAATTCAGAACAATTAAGGTAATTAAATAAGGTAAAAGAAAGATAATTGCTTTTATATATTAGGGAACGTTATTTACTTACCTGGTATGTTGCCAAATTCTAAAAATTCTCTTTGCTCAACTTCAATTTAGCTTCTCCTCTTCTGGAACCCCTATTAGATATAATAAAACTTTAATATCTCTTTCTACAATTTGAATCAATTTTTCATATGTCCACTTTTATGCCTCCTAATTTCTCCATTTTTATTCTTAGCCAAACTAATGGTATTGCTATTATTATATAATCCTAATTATGTTTCTAAATCATCCTTTGCCATTGTATTAACATAATTATTATAACGCACACCCATATCATAATTTCCTTATTCAACAACAAAATTCAAGACTTCAATTTTAATATTAACTAAAGAAACAACTCTCCCCTTAATTGTACAGCTCTAAATGAAAAGGGTAAGAAAAGAGTTTAAAACTTAATATCTAAAGCAAAAGAAATATCAATATTCAATATATATACCAGCGGCACAAAGATGAGAATGAAAAATTCAATTAGCTAATTTAGCATGGTAGAGAAGAAGACATCTATAGCATAGAGAATAAGAGAAAGAAATCATCAAGCAAACCTTCAATAATGACAAATCCACTACTCAACATTCACGCACAGAAAGAAAGGAGGAGGAGATCACGGTTCCCTCAAGTTTTCAGCAACAGTGTGTGGTTTTTTTTTTGTTTTCATTTTTTTTCGGTGCTGTAACAGAACATCAAGTGGAGAAGAAAAAGAAAGGAAGAGCCAAAGAAACAAAGGACCCGATGGAGATGAACGATGAAGGAAGAAGAATGGAGAGTGAAGGTTGGTGGAAGCTTAGAGAATTCTCTTTCTCTCTCGCGCTCATCTACTCTGCTCTGTTTTTATTCACTCGTTTTTGTTTTTTTTATCGACAAGGAAGAAGAAGACTTAAATATAATGGGGGAAAATTACAGGAAAAGACCCAAACTTATTTAATAAAATTACAAAAAACTACCCACCAGATTTTTTTTAATTACTACTACTATTATTTTATATATATATATATATATATATATTATTTTAAGATTATTACACATTCCATGAGAAAGAAGTCAAGGAAAACAGGATGGATGGCCGTTAAGGTGGATTTGGAAAAAGCCTTTGATAATCTAATGGAATTTCATTGAAGATACTTTGCAAGACGTGGGACTACCTCCCAGAATGATTTTAGTGATTATGCAATGTATTACCACTCCCAGTATGCAGGTTTTATGGAAGGGTAAACCTTTAGCTTCCTTTTCACCCAAGAGGGGCATTTGCCATGACGACCCTCTATCACCGTATATTTTTGTATTATGCATGGAGCGACTCTCTCAAGCCATTATTGCAGAGGTCAACA
The DNA here is from genome assembly GCF_029017545.1 of Prosopis cineraria. Classification (NCBI taxonomy): domain Eukaryota; kingdom Viridiplantae; phylum Streptophyta; class Magnoliopsida; order Fabales; family Fabaceae; genus Prosopis; species Prosopis cineraria. The sequence continues at coordinate 35,273,283 of NW_026555339.1, read as the reverse complement.
AGAAAACTTGGTAAACCATCAAATTAGGAAGAAGAGGTATCTCTCTCTCTCTTACTTATTTTTCACTGATGATCTTGTTCTTTTCAGTGACACTTTGGCTGAACAAATTGTTACAATATATAGAATTTTGAACCAGTTCTGTGGTTCTTCAGATCAGAATGTTAGCAGGCATAAATCCCATATTTATTTCTCGTATAATGTCCCTTCCTCCTATGGTCTTACCATCTGTCAACAATTGGGATTCCAATACTTTGAAAATTTGGGAAGATATCGAGGTGTACCACTAATCACAGGTAGAGTCACTCCACACACCTATAAGTACCTGGTTGAAAAACTACAGCAAAAGCTATCTGGATGGAAATGTAAATCACTCTCCTTAGCTGGCAGGATTACACTAGCAAAGTCAGTTTTGACATCTATTGCAATGTATGCTATGCAAAGTACTATGTTGCCAACTGCTTGCTACTCTAAAATTGAGAAAATGATTAGAAAATTCATATGGGATTACTCGAAATATCATAAGGGGATGAGTTTGATTAAATGGAAAGACCTCTGTCAACCTCTTAACTAGGGTGGTTGTGGACCTTTGTCTCTTGAAGCTCAAAACAAAGCCTTTCTTTCCAAATTGGCTTACAAAATTGTAGCATAACCTGATCTACTATGGGTTCGTGTTTTAAAGGCTAAATATCATGTTCCTAAAGGCTCCGTCTAGGACATTCATAAAGAAGGTTGCTCTTGCCTTTGGAGGAGTCTTTCAAAAATTTGGCAAGATACTATGATGCATGTTAAGTGGTTGCCCGGAAATGGAACAAATGTCAAATTTTGGGAAGATTTTTCGGTGGGAGATTCTGGCCCTCTCAAATTTCTTTCTTTTATAGATATTTCTGAGACAGATCTAAACCGGCCTATCTCTGACTACATTGATGATAACGAATTATGGAAATGGAATCTTTTGGAAAATCTGCTACCTAGTGTTTCCTTGAAACAAGTTGCACGCATGACAGTTAATCCTAACAATGAGTTGAAGCCCACTTGCTCTTGGCACCTCACTAGTAATGGAGAGTTCATGGTCAAATCAGATTACATGACGAACCAGCATTTAGAGTGGAATAATGTTGATAGAATCTGGCAGAGTCTGAAAGTTAGCCATGGCACAAAGAATCAGAACATTCACCTGGTTACTACTAAAAGGGAGATTATTGTCTAATACTGAAAGATTCAGAAGACATATGACTCATGACAAACAATGCTGGCGTTGCACTCACCCAAATGAGAACATTAATCATGCGCTCAAAGATTGCCCATTTGCAGCTGCTGTGTGGAGGAAGATCTTACCTACTGACATGAGAACTGAATTCTATAGCACTGAAATTGACTCCTGGATCATTAAATGCCTATCCTCTACTGCCCTGGACATCTCATAGAAGATCGACTTTAGTTTCACATGCTGGAAATTATGGGACATCAGAAATCGTAGCATCTTCACAAATGAAACCTTTTTTGTTGATAGAGTTTTGTCTCAGATTAGAGCTATTGTTAATCACTCTCTTCGGTCCTGGTCCACTCTCAGGATTTTGATGTAATTATTTGCTTCTTTGTACAGTCCTTTCTCGTTTAATGAATTTCCTTTTCACTCAAAAATATAGTTAACTCGTTTGAAAACTCAGAACATGCTCTCACTTGCATTATCTCGCATGGGATTCAGTAGAATCGTGATTTATACGAGTTGGTGGAGTGAGTTCATGATGTAATCTAACATTAATTTTTCACTATTATTTCAATGAAGTGATTTGACCTTCTTCATAATAGTACAACATCTAATATATATTTTAATTTTTTTTATTTTCATGACCTTTTTTTTACCAGTTATATTTTATTTTTTACAATTTTTAATTTCTTTTTTATTTTATTTTATGTTTTTTGGAGATACAAAATGGCACTTCATTCATGAGGCTTTCTCCCATTTTATATAGTAGATGTATTAATCGAAATATATATATATATATACACACTTATATAGACACACGCACCCCAATACAGAGGGAAAAGAAATTGATATCAGCTGAAAATTTATTTTTTAAAATTATCAAAAAATTATTGTTTATTGCTATTTACAATTCATCTTATTTTTATTTCTTAAAAACATTTTTAAATTTTTAATTTGGTATTGACACTTTATTTAATATAATATATAAGTTTTGAAATAAAAATATTTTTCAGATAGTATAAATATATATTTTATAAATTATTTATAAATAAAGGTAAACCCATATGACAAATGTACACTTTCTTTATGAATTTGCTTAAACTTATGAGTTTTATAATTCTAGAGCAGATCATGGAAAAGAAAAAATAATTTTTTAACATCAACTAAATTTTAGTGTATTCTTGGCATGTATATTTAGAAAAACTAGGACTTATAATTAGGGACGGAAAAGTAATAATTGCAAGAGGGAGTGTAATGGAGTTAAGTAAGAATTAATACGATTAAATTTTAAATCAATAGTGGTACATTCTTTTAATAATTGAATTTTAAAACTTATGTATATATGGTTGTAAAAATATAGAAAATGCTTTACTTTAAAAATCCCAACCCAAATTAACTTTGTTTTGGATCAAAATCAATGTATATGTTTAATTAATGACCTAGTGTTCAAATATGGCCTTGTCAAAATTATAAAAGGAAAAACATCACTTTAGATCAAAATGAGCTCAATCTGTTACAATCTAAAATTTCTTCTATCATGAGCCTTCATGTTTCATGGGCTTATTTACATAGTAAAGTTGTATACCAAAAAGAACTAAAATAAATAAATAAATAAATAATATACAATTGAGGGTACATATTCTTCCATACTACTTGTTTTGCACCTATTCTTGCCACATTAGATTTTGGCAGTAAATTAACAACTTTTTGAATTTTTAAAGTAGGCAGAAAAACATATCATCAATATTTATAATAGTGTAATGTTCTTGCATTTATTATGGTTCAATAGTATTTTCATATTAACAAGAAAAAACCATTTATAAGTATTTCTTGACATTTTATTTATACATGCAATTTGTCTATGACATTCATCCTAGAGTAGTTGATGTTTATTTTATATATATATATATATATATATAGTAATATTATATGTATCTTTGTTGTCTGCATATTCCATTACCCATACACTGAAATTTTAAAAATTCTTATATTTTATAAAAGGTAAAGAGAAAATTATTTTTTGAACTTTAAATTAAATAGCACCATGAATCCTAAACTTTTTTATTATGTAAATTATTTTTTTAACTTTTAAAAATAATGTAATTTACAGAAAATGACCTGAAAAGTTAACAGAAAATGATTAAAAATTTTTGTCCTTTATTGTAATATTTGATAGTTTTTGAGGTCTTTTACTATAATTTTTAATTAACTAATAGTCAAAATTAACTTTTGTTAGCAACAGGAGTCAGATTGCATTATTTTCAAAATTTTAAAAAATAATTTATATATTAAATAAATTTAAAGTTTATAATGCTAATATTTAATCTAAAATTCGGGGGATAATTTACTTATTTACTCTTTTATAAATTGTATTATATTATATTTGATACATGTAACTAACTCCACGAACTTATAAAATATAATATATTGAGTGAAATAATATTCACAAAATCAAATCAAAGATAGATAACAAACAATATAATTATGGAAAGGTAGAACCTCCTCATATTTGATATATGAGAATTTGGCTATAACATATGATTCTTTGAGCACCAAACAAGTTAGATGTAAGAGCTTAAATTTATATAATTATATTTATTTTCAAAAAGTTAGAAGAATATAAGCTTAAATATATGAAGTTATTTATAAAGGTTAGTTGCAATATGAGTGATGACTGAAACAATACCTATACTTGACATATAAGCTCAAAATTAAAAACCTTTTTAACATTTTTTTATATATGATGATCATGTTAAAAATTCAGTGAAAATATTATAAATATTCTATAAATAATAACAATTTTTATGAGCATAAATTTAAAGAAAATATCTCAAATGATTAATTAATTAAGTAGTCTATTGAGTGGCTGAGCTCTTAAACTAATTAATTGGTATCCTGAAATTTGATATATGTTGATAACTTTTTATTTTATTTTTTTATTTAAAATATTTTTCATTTTATAAACAAATGAAAATGCCTCAATCATGAAGTAATGAGGTGCGAGGTGGCACTGTTCTCATCCAAAGTATTCCCCACTTACTATAAATGCTTATCCAATCAAATATCACTTGGTAGAAAAAATCAGCATCATCAATTATAAAATTTGTAAATCTGTCTCATCAAGTTATAAATGACTTAATTTATTATTTCTCCACTTAAAATTATAAAATATTTTTAAATAAAATTATACTTTAATAAAATATAAATTTTTAAAATATCATTTATTTAATATTTTATTAGTAAAAAATATTAAAGAGAAAAAATATATAAAAAGAATAATATTAAAAAAATATTATTGATAAAACATAATTTTTTAAAATTTTTTATATTTTGAAATGTAAAACATCTTATAATTTAAAATGAAGATAGTATTTTATTATTTTAAATTTTGAAAATTATATCAACTATAAAGACTTACCTAATTATCTAGAAACCTTTAAGATTGAAATTGTAAATAATGAAAATTATTTTTTTAATTGGGATTAGAGTATCAATGAACAAAAAAGCATTTTAAGTTGGCATAAGTTTTTTTATTATTATTATCAACTCTTTCATTAGATTGAGATTGCATGTTATTTCAAAAAAACATTATTTAAAATAAAATAAAATGTTTCATCCATAATTATAAGGTTTTTTTTTGAATGTATTATTACCGGACGAAAATTGTGGCATATGATGCTCTAAAGAAACAGGTACACAGGTTACTACCAAAAAGAAAAAAAAAAACAAACAAACAAAAAAGAAAGAAACAGGTACAAGTCATTTAGATTTTGAATTATTTTAATATCTTTTCAATCATCTTATTTTTGCTTTGATATGTTTTGTATCTTACGAGAAAGCAAAACATGAGATACAAATAGATTTCCAACTTTTAATCAAGGCAAAATATCTTCATTTGTTTTGTTTCATTAGGAATAAAGAATATATATCAAAATTTAAAAATATTAAAAGTTAAAATGTTAATATCAAAGTTGAACAATCATCTCCCTCCTTTGTAATTTACGTTGGATGACAGTGTAGTTCTACAGTGCCAGATGATGTAATTAAATTTTTTTCTTGAAATTAAATATTCTCAAGATTAAGTTTTTTTTAAAAAATTATATTTTTATAATTTAAATTTAAATTTTATTTTCCAAATATATGATATTATAACAATAATAAGCAATTTTATTTCATTAAGTGGGTTTGACGGGCCCCCTCCATTTCTTTCCGATCATTTTTCCCTCCACTTCCCCAATCATCACCTTTCATTAATTCTATACTTAAAAAATCATTTAATAAAATGAGCAAAAAAAATGGAAAGGCCCCTTGTTGTGCCCAAAATCGTGCCTTCCCAGAGAAGGAAGGTTGATAATGTAGAAAAATAGGAGTCATCACTAAAAGTTTTTAAGAAAACTTTGGAAAACTATATAATAGAAAAGGATGGTCTGTGAAAAGGGTTTGGGAGTCAATTGTGTGTGAGAAATGTGTTAGGTACCCCACGATACCCGTTTATAAGAACAATTACCCTCAGTTTATTACATAAATTAATTGGCCTTTTAATAATATATTGATTACCCTTTATAATAACATAAAAAATAAAATAAAAAAAAATAAATTATTTATTTACAAAGGAGGACTTGACCTAAAATCAAAGTCTAGGGCCTATGTATCCTGTGATGGGGATCAAAATTTATGTAGTTTGAAATATTATTATTTGGGTTTTCTTTTAATTTTTTATTAATTTATTTTATGAAGAGAATGTTATTTTGTGTTACATAATTATATTTATTTTTAAATAAAAAATTGTCATAAGGAAGAGCCTTTGGGTAAAAGGAAAATAACTAATATTAGAACCTATAGTGATTTAGTATCACTCACAGTTTGTTAATTGACACTCTAAGTGTATATGGTGATTTAACATCACTCATGGCAAAACTCAAAAGAATTTGTTATAAAATAATTTAATTATAAACTTTTGGTGTAAAAATTGATACTTATGATGATTTAGTGTCACCCATGGTATCTTATTTCTAATGATGCATAGTAATTTAGTATAACTCATGGATCCTAAAAACATACCGATAAATTTTAATATTTTTAAATTTGATACTTGATATTTACGATAATTTAATATCACTCACTTCATCAATGTATCAAATATCCAAGGTGATTTAGTATCACTCATGGATCCCTTTTTTCCTTCTTTTTACAAAAAAGTATAAAAACGTTATAGGAATTTTTTTTCAGCAAGACCTTCCTTTAAAAAAAAAAAAGAATGATTTGTTAGTCTGAATAAAGAAATATCACCCACAAGCTTATTCGCTAATGTACTAAAGCTGTATATAAGAACATTACGCATGCAATTTCAATAAATAAAATAAAAATAGAAATATCAATTCAAAACCCACATTCGGTGCCATTATCTCACGCACAAATTAATAGCAATGATTATCCATTCATCGTACACCATTTACTATAAACACATGACACATATCAACCATATTAATAGACAAATTAGATAAAAGGATGTGGAATTTGAGGATGTGGGCAAGGTATAATCATTTTAAATTCAACAAGTGGATCACACTGAGAATTAGCATAAGAGTCATGAGGCATTTATATTGTATCAACATGAGAATTCACTGTGTCAGTCACTAACAATAGCATCTTTGAATGGTAAACAATTATATGAAACCGCAAAATGCGAACCCCATATTGCTATCACACACAATGAGGACAAGAGTGGTAATGAACCCATGAGTATATCATTTAACACACACCTAAGGTCAGAGGATCATGAAAACAATATAAAAAGAATTACTTACTTTTTAGAACTTCACTGGTATGCTTTGCCTCTTCCTCAAAATTGCTCCCTCTCAATCCTCCCAGACTTCCTCTCTCAATTTCTTCTCCTCAATTTTCCATCCCCTCCTTTCTCTTTTGCTATCTCTTTTATAGGTGCTAACTAAGGTTTTCTCACTTAATGAATCAAAATAAGGTAATTTTTTATTTTGACTTTTCTACAAAATTTCATATTTCAAATTTACATTAAAGGCAATCAATTTGATAGCAACAAAAATGAGGGGATTTGAGAGTCAATAAAAAAGAAAAATATATTTTAAATTATGAAGATATTATTCTATTTTGTAATTGTTTTTCTATTTTCCTCTTTTTTAGCTTACTTAATTGTATTGGTTATTTATAGTTTATATCTAGAAGTCCGAACAATATACAGTATTCATAATTGCCCCTCTTTACTTGTTACATAGGTGAGAATAGTGAATGTGTTTTTCTAAGATTCTCACTTAAAAAGCAAGATAAGAACACGTATTTTGTCTGACCGAAAGTACAAAACCAAGACAAATTATTGTAAGTGAAAATAAGAAACTCCCTTATGCTATCATAAGGATCGGAAGGTGTTTGGATAAAATGTTATGTCTATTGCCCCTCTTTACTTGGTTCTTAAGGGGAAAGTGGATGAAAAAAATGTGAAAGGAGCGTCAGCCGTTATAGGGCTTCAAAAGAGGTGTCAACCATTACTAGGCTTTGAGGTGCTTGCCATTACAAGGCTTTAAAAGGGGTACCAGTCATTACTAGACTTTGGAGCACTTGCTGTTATAGGGCTTTAAAAGGGGTGCCAGTCGTTATTAGGCTTTAGGGTACCCGTCGTTACAGGACTTTGCAAGGAGTGCCAGTCGTTACTGGGCTTCAGGGTGCTTGTTGTTACAAGGCTTTGAAAGGGGTGCCAATCGTTACTAGGTTTCAGGGTGCTTGCCATTATAGGACTTTGAAAAGGGTGCCAGTCGTTACTGGACTTTGAAAGAGGTGCTGATGGTAGTGATACTGATGATGATGTTGATAAAGATGATGATGATGATGATGTTGATGAAGATGATCACAATCATGATGATGATGATGATGATGATGATGATAGTGATGGTGATGAAGAAGAAGATAATAGTAACAAGTGAATAAAAAATTAAAAGAAAAAAAAGGAAAGAAAGAAAGAAGAAAACAAAGAAAGAAAGAAAAGGGAAAACCTAATATGCAACATTGTCCTATTTAATAAACACCTAATCAGACCTCAGCTACTTGCATGATCGATTAGGACTTCTTTTTAGTTATATTGATCCCTATATGTGTTGCTGCTTATGATCCCCTGATGTATGTTAACTTGATTGGCCTTTTGACTTCAAAGTTTATCTTTAAGTGCAAGTACTAGCAATGCCCCTGAAATTGCATTGGTTAATGAGGAGTAGAGTGTACCATGTGTAATATCATAAGCATTTATTGAGACAAAACGTTGCTCCTTTATTAATGATATGCTCTTATACAAACTTAAAGTGACAAATTTATTATGCTATTCAAAGAAAAATTCAAAAAATAATCAACAAAGAGAGGGATTCATCTAAAAGAAATGACCCTGATAGATCACAATGCGAACATATGTAAAAATATGGAGAAAGGTTAGACAACTATAGGGGCAAATTTAGTTGCATAATAATGAAAGATTTGTAATGCTGATGGGATGTCCTTTACTTGTGATCCATATAATCCCTTCGGGTGCCTTGCTATATTGCCAAAGATGTGCACTTTATGAGTGATGAATGAGTTATTCCAAAGGAAACATCACCTAGATGGTCATAATGAGAGGTAATGCTGTTGATCTGATAGTCTTTAGGCCTTTGATCTACTCTAGGTTGCCCTTTTAGGTTTTCAACCTATCTTCTTAGTATTCTAACTTTTCCCTAGGTTTTCCCTTTCAATTTTCAACCTAACAAGCTCTTTTTTTCTATTTTAATTTTTGCCTAGGCCGCCCTTTCAAGTTTTCAACTAGTAAGCTCTTTTTTTTCACTCTAACTTTTTCCTAGGCCATTCTTTTAGATTTTTGACCTAGCAAGCCTCTTTTTTTCTTTTTTTTTTCACTCTAACTTTTCCCTAGGTAGCTTTTTTGGGTTTTCAACCTAGCGATCTTTTTTTTTCCTCTAACTTTTGCTTAGGCTACCCTTTTGGATTTTCAACCTAGCGAGTTCTCTATTTTTTTTCCTCCAACTTTTGCTAAGGCCACCCTTTTGGGTTTTTGACCTAGCAAGCCTTTTCTTTAAGCATAATATATCCTAATGGCATCTGTGGTAGTAGGCCTTGGTAATTCTTGGCCTTCCATATTTTTCAAGATTAGTGCATCACCTGAAAAAGCATGCTTAATGACATATGGACCTTCATAGTTTGGAGCCCATTTACCTTGATAATCTTCTTAGTTTGGCAATATTTTTTTTTAAGAACTAGATCTCCTTCTTTAAACTTTTAAGGTCATAACTTTTTGTTAAAAGCTCTTGCCATCCTTGATTAATAAAGTTGTTCATGAAACATTATAGTAATTCTGTTTTCATCAATCATGTTCAGTTGTTCAAATCGAGTGCTTATCCAATCATCTTCATCTAAGTCTGCTTTAGCCAATACCTATAAAGAAGGGATTTCCACCTCAATTAGAGTCACAACTTCTATACCATAAACTAAAGAATAAGGGATTGCCTTAGTTGAGGCACGTACAGTAGTTCGATACCTATGTAATGCATAAGGAAGCATTTTGTGCCAATCTTTATAAGTTACAACCATCTTGCTAATAATCTTCTTAATATTCTTATTCGTTGCTTCAACTGCGCCATTCATTGGTAGCCTATATGGTGTTGAATTATGGTGTATAATCTTAAATTGGCCACACAACTCTTGAACTACTATCCTATTGAAATTGGGTGCGTTGTCAGTGATAATCCTCTCAAGTAACCCATATCTACATATGATACTTATCTTCAAAAATTTTATGAATTTTTTTTAGTAATATTAGTGAAAGAATTGGCTTTCACCCACTTAATGAAATAATCAATGGCCACATGGATAAAGCGATTAGCATGTGAGGCCTTCAGGTTAATTGGGCTAATGACATCAATCCCTCACATGTAGAATGCCATGGAGATACTAGACTATGCAATTGCGTAGGGGGAGCATTAATCTTATCAAAATAAATCTAGCATTTTTGACATTTCCTAACATAATTGATATAGTCCTTCTCCATTGTTGCCCAATAATAGCTACATCTTTGAATCTGCTTGACCATTGTATGGCCATTTGCATGTGTGCCACATATGCCTTTATAGATTTCCTCCAATACCTTTTATGCTTCCTTTAAATCCACGTAATATAGCAAGGTCCCTCCAAAACTCCTCTTATACAATATATTGTTGCTAATAAAGAAACCTAAGGATGACCTCCTGATGATCTTCTTCTCATTTTAAGTAGCGTCCTCTAGGTAAGTTTCATTTTCCATATATCTCTTGATATCATGGTACTAAGGTTGGTCATCACTTTCCTCTTCAATATTCAAGCAAAATGCTAGTGGTTTGTGTAACACTTTCCTCGAGTGTTATCCAAAAAATCATATAATTCAAATAAACTAAGTGTGGTTAAGGAGTTGATCCTAAAACCAACTTAGGAAACAAATCATTTAAATCAATAACAATTTACATAATAGCAAAACACACATATAAAACCTCTTAGAAAAGTATAAAAGATTAATATGTAGCACACAGAAGCAAATAAGGCAAATAGGGGCAGTTAATTGATGTCATGACAGCATTAATTTTGCTGTCATGACAGCCCTCCTGGGCAAACTTTCGGGAGGTACCGATTCACTGTCTAGCCTCCAATTGAAGTAATTTGAAAGCTCATATGTCACTTTTAATGACTAATAATAGTTTTTCAAATTTCACAAAGATCCAATGGATGGATTAAAATTTGGACACGTTAAAAGTTTGGCATTTTTGTTGTCATGACAGCACATTCAGACTAACTTTCGAAGTGCACCATTTCGTCATCTGACCCCCGATCGGTGTGATTCTAGAGCCTACACGTCAAATTTAAAGATTACTATAAGCATACCAAATTTCAAAAAGATCCAACAGTTGGATCAAAATTCGTGCATGTCCTAACATCAATCCTGTTGCTGTCATGACAGCAACATAACAGCACCTCCAGACCAAATTTCGGAGTACACCATTTCTCTGTCCGGTGTCTGATTGATGTGATTCCAAAGCCCACATGAAACTTATAAAAGTTTTTATTTGTGACCCAAATTTTAGAGAAATCCAACAGTTGGATTGAGATTTGGACACATGGATGCAAAAGTGCAGTTTCTTAGTAAAAACCATTTTCAAAATTGTCCAAATCTCATCTTAGTGATCACAAACCTGTGGGAATACTTTGGACACATCAAATAGGACTAAAAATACCTGATAGAACATTTAAATGATAGAAAAAACCTTCATACCAAAATTTGACCACCCAGGTGCCATTTCTCAAAATGGATCCTAAACCCCCAAAATGCACAAATCATACAAGAGTGGCCAAAAACTATTCCAAATATCATATATACATATGAATACACACAGTAAACATTTTCACTTAGCTTAGAGATCTCTGTGGGGCCCACACACCCACTCTCTCTATCCAAGGCATATGTTTGCCCATAACACACCATTTGCAATGCAACCACTTTGCATTTGCTTATGGAATCACATATACACCAAAATAAATATTTGCTTGTAGTGAAAACTTGGTCTACTAAATAAATCTATTAAAACCACACATCATAACCAAGTTCCCTAGCCACAAGTCTACAAGCAAACAAAAATTCATACACAAGCCATACAATCCACACATACTCATACGCATACATATAATCACATCCTACTGGCACTCTAATCTTAAATACATTACAATGTACTTGCTCAAAAGAAAGGGGTTGTAGTTTTTTACAAATCACAAGCAAATCCCTAGCGTAGCTCTTTTCCCCGTCCATTAATGGATCCTTCGCCTGGACTTATAAATATTGTAAAGAAAGGAGTGAGACAACCACATCTCAGTAACAGAGAAATCAATATTCCTTATTACAAGGAAAGCCATGGTCAAGTAAATAAATAATATATTTAAAATAACATATAATTAATCAATTAAAATGCTTGAATGCATGAGATAGGCCGATATAGCCTTTCCTGACCAATAGAATACCCCTTAGCACTCTTTAACTTATAGGTAAACCTTGTACCCACTGTACCTCCACAGGCACAACATATAAACCAAGGCATGATCTCATCCACCAAATCGCCTGTGCCCCTTCGACGTGAATCCTGAGCAGTCAAAGCTAACTCCCTCCCAGAGCCAGCCTGACTTACTTTCTATATGAGGGCTACCTTGGCCTAGGTACTTAACCTCACACTTCATATGTCAGATTTCCTCTCCCACTGAGAGGTGTCGAACACTCAATCCACTAACCACTTTAGTGTATTGAGCCCACAATACGAAAGACAATACTGAGTACTAACAGTGAGCCATAGAATATCACAAGACCACATCTCTCTAATGGTGAACTCCCACCGAGATCATGCCTCCTATCCTTTTTTTACCTTTCTTGAGTATTGACCACTTCAACACTCAATGTAGTATAACACTCATAATTCATCTCTTAAGCAATTCCTTATCCTATCTAAGGTACCAAACCTAGTTACACTTCCCTAAGTGCAACTCCTCATTTTTTTTATCACAATGCATGCTAATAATCTTATTTCCGTAAGTAACATCATTATTAAATGGATAGTAAACATAGATGCATTATTATTGAAGCAAGACCACATAAACCCTTCTAAAATACATTTTATTTGCATTCAATTGTTTAAAACATGTAATGCATGCTGGATAATATTATATACTCAAAAATAGCTAAACAAAGCAATAAAAAATATAAATTCTCCTATTACCTCAACCCCTTTGGTACCAAAAGGGTTCCTCTTATACAAAATAAGACTTGGCTTGTTCCTTAACTTCTCAATAAGTTCCACGAATAATTCCCTACAACATATAAGGGATCTACATCACTTATTATAACAAATAGCATTAATGAAGATTATAGCTCATACCACACAACTTGGGTTAATGAGCCATAATCTATCTCAATGGTCTATATATTAAACCAACCATTCACATAATACCACTTAACCACCAAAACCATTTATTAGCCAATACTAGGCTAATTTTCAATTCATATAATTTTTAATCAATTAAAAACCTTCACTTAGTATCACCAACTTTTACCATTAGCCTTTATAATGAAAATCAAACCTTAATTTAAATCCTATTGGGCTCAAATAGCAAAATTATAACTAGATCAATAGACTTAAACCATTGAGGAGCAAAACCCAACCTCTTGAGGTTTAACTTTTGCCCTAAAACTTCATTTTTCATCCAATTACCCACTCAAAATATTAGGTCATCATGTAGAAACTCAAAACAACCTCCCAAGGATTCAAAGAAACTAAAGCTTTCAAGAATAAAACCTTTGGGATCAAAATTTAAAAATTTTCTCTTCCAAAAATTGAAGAAAATTAAGAGGGAAGGAAGAGAATTGAAGTAGGGAGTTTACCTATTGTATAGTCGAGCTCGCAACGATCGCAAAGCCTCATAAATCCAAACCTAACTCCCTCTCTTTCTCCTCTCTTCTTCCTCTCTCTCTCTCTCTCGTGCGTTTTGTTCTTTCCTTTCCAAATTCAATTTCTGCATCCTGTTTCTGTTTAAAAAAGCTGATATAAGACTTTGGAGAAAATTACAAGAAAGGGCCCAATATTTTGTATTATAGCACAAAAGCCCAGGTCAACTTTGGTAATTTTTTTCATAGTTAAAAATAAAATAAAAACCAACTTTTGCTTAGTAAAATTCAAACTCTGGACCTCTAACAAATTATTCTAAATTTTAATTTAATTATAGATATTTTATTTTTTTAAATAAATTCGAGTCTTAAAATTTCGGGATATTACATTCTTCCCTCCTTTAAAAAGGATTTTGTCCTCAAAATCCAAGCTAATTCATGTATCAAAGAGAGCAACATACCTAGGAAAATAACTGTGGATACTCCTTCCTCATTTGATCCTCAGTTTCCCAAGTTGCATCTCCCGAAGCCCATTCCTTTCCAAATCACTTTTACTAACCGGATTGTCTTATTTCTGAATTGCTTATCCTTAGCATCCACAATACGATCTGGCTCAAGTCCGTTAGGTTAAATTCTCCTAAATTTCAACCTTCTCAGGTTCTATCACATGCAACGGGTCTGGCTGGTACTTCTTCAGTTGTGACACATGAAACATGCCGTGTAAACCCGCTAACTGAGGCGGTAATGTCAACTAATAAGCCACCGGCCTAACTTTCTTCAAAACCTTAAAAGGACCTATATATCGAGGAGACAACTTCTTAGCCTGAATTGAGCATCCAACGCCCGTCAATGGGAAAACCTTGAGAAACACATGATCCTAAACCTCAAAAGATAAGTCCTTACAACAATTATCTGCAAAACTTTTCTGTCTACTCTGCGCCGTAAGAAGCTTTTGTTGGATCAATTTGATTTTCTCTGTGGTCTCATCTACCACATCCGGTCTCATTTTTGTCCTCTCACTCAACTCATACCAACAAAGAGGCCATCTGCACCGTCTTCTATACAATGCTTCATAAGGAGCCATTTGAATACTAGCATGATAACTGTTATTATAAGCAAACTCTGCCAGAGGCAAATACTTATCCCAGCTTCCCTGAAGCTCTAGGGCACACAACCTCAACATATCCTCTAATGTTTGGATCGTTCGCTCAGTTTGTCCATCCGTTTGTGGATGATTGGACGTATTGAACTTCAGATCCGTGCCCATAGCTTTTTGCATAGCTTGCCATAAATTCGATGAAAACTAAGGATCACGGTTTGAAACAATATTTCTCGGTACCCCATGTAGTTACGCAATCTCCTTAATGTAGATCTCAGCATACTTATCAACCGTATAGGTGGTCTTGACTGGTAAGAAATGTGTTGACTTAGTCAAACGATCTACATTTACTCAAATAGAGTTAAAACTAGCCTGGGTTCTCAGCAAACCAGATCTAAAATCCATTGAAATACTGTCCTATTTTCATTTAGGAATCTCCAAAGGCTGTAACGACCCCAATAGCTTTTGGTGCTCTATCTTGACCTTTTAATTGGTCAAACACTTACTAACATACTCTATGACATCCTTTTTCATGCCTGACCACCACCATTAACGCTACATATCATGATACATCTTAGTAGCACCAGGATGAAGGGTGTAGCTACTACGATGCGCCTTATCCAATAATTTTTTTTAAATAGACTCATTGTTAGGAATACACACCCTATCCTTGAAAACCATATACTCATCATCACTAAACCAATAGTCCATTGTCCCACCATTCTCGATGTCTTGACTTATTTTTAATAAAATCGAATCTTGAAGCTGAGCATCTCGTATTTCTTTCCAAAATTCATTAGAAATAACCATAGTCTTAAGACCATTCAAGGAGAACTCAGTCACACATAGAAAAGTCTCAACCAAAGACTTCATCAATCTATGCTCCCGAACTATAAAATAGGCTACATGTAAGGTCTTGTGACTAAGAGCATCTGCTACCACATTTGCTTTCCCTGGATAATACTTAAATTAAAAATTATAATCTTTAAGAAACTCCATCCAACGTCTCTATCTCATGTTTAGCTCTTTTTAATCCACCAGGTACTTGAGACTTTTATGGTCGCTCATGACCCTGAACTCTGTTCCATAAAGATAATGACGCTAGATTTTCAATGCAAAGACCACCGCAGCTAACTCGAGATCATGCGTCGGATAATTCTCCTCATATAACCTAAGTTGTCGAGATGCATATGCCACTGTCCTTTCATCTTGCATTAGAACACAACCAAGACCCTTATGAAAGGCATCAGTATACACGTCATAGGGCTTTTGATGATCCAAAATCACTAACACCAGAGCTGTTGTTAACCTTCCTTTCAACTCAAGAAAAGCTATCTCACACCTATCATCCTAGATAAATGGCCTATCCTTCCTTGTGAGCCTAGTCAAAAGCATAGAAATCTGAGAGAAACCTTTGATAAAATGCCGATAGTAACCTGCTAACCCTAGAAAACTATGAATCTCTATAATCGATTTTGATCTCTCCCATTGCAATACCGCTTCAACCTTATACAGATCAACTGCAATACCATTTGTTGACATAATATGTCCCAAGAATCTAACCTCTCTCATCCAAAACTCGCACTCATTGAGCTTAACATATAGCTTATGATCTCGCAGAAACCTTAGGACAGTCCTCAAGTGTCTGGCATGCTGCTCCTTATCTTTAGAGTAGATTAGTATATCATTAATAAAAACCACCACAAATTGATCCAAGAAAGGCCAAAAATGCGGTTTATATAGTCCATGAAAACTGCAGGTGCATTAGTCAGCCCGAATGGCATAACTAAAAACTCATAATAACCATATGGAGTCCTGAAAGTTGTCTTCGCCATATCCTTCTCACTAACCCTCAGCTGATAGTACCCCGAACGTAAATCAATCTTAGAGAAAATTGTGGCACCAACCAACTAATCCAAGAGATTATCGATGTGAGGCAGTGGGTACTTATTCTTCATCGTAACCTTATTCAACTACCTGTAATTGATACACAATCTCAAACTACCATCCTTCTTCTTCACAAATAAGATAGAGGATCCCTAAGGAGAAACACTGGGTCTAATAAATTCCTTATCTAACAACTCCTCAAGCTGCTTCTTCAACTCAACTAACTCTAAAGGAGCCATTCTTAGGGAGCCTTTGAAATTGGCTGAGTCCCTAGTACCAGGTTAATCAAGAATTCAACCTCACGCTCTGGAGGTAAATCCTGACAAATCCTCTGAAAATACCTCCAAAAACTCCCTAACAACCTCAATTTCATCTACTTTACCTGACTCAGATCCTTGGGTAGCGAATACTACCACGTAAGCCTCACAACCCTGCTCAATCAACCTTTCAACTTGCAAAGAAGAAAGAAAACAAGAGTGACCAGAGTATTCCTCGATCACCTCCGGTACTTCTACCAAAGTCACTATCTTAGCCACACAATCTAAGACAACACTATAAGTTGTTAGTTAGTCCATACTGATGATTAAATCAATCCCTTGCATAAGAAATTTGATCACATTCACTTAAGTCGACCGTCCATTAAAAGTCATCTTAGTCTTACACAACACACTAGATTGACTAACTAAACTAGGAGTAAAGAAAACTTCTATATCATAGGGTAATTGCTTAATAAGACATACCCATTCTATCTAAGTGCTTGGCTTCAGCAAGTGATAACCCTCAACGATTGCACATCTCATCATATGTCACCTCACCTAGCAAAGATAGTTACTGGCGGTACTCTGGTCTCATTTTCTCTAATAACCTCTTTGCTTTCCACTTGTTATCATTAAAAGCATTTAGATAAGTCGAGAACTTAGATAGCTAATTGAATTTCCTTATAAAGGTCTCCTCATCTAAGTCTCCTCACTAAAAAGCATGAAATTTTTCCTCTTTCTCATCTCTGAAAGCTGGTGGGAAGTAAAAATCATAAAACCTTTCCTTGAATTCAACTAAGCCATAGATCTACTATCCGTGGGCCTAACAGAATCTCACCAATGCTTGACTTCATCAACAAGCTACATCGTAGCCAAGATAACCCTATGCTCAGATGTATATCTCACCATAGTAAATAACTACTCCATTCGATCCAACAATTCCTCAGCTTTTCCATCAAGCATACTACCATCATATGTGGTCAAACTGAGCGAGAAAATTCCTTTTAAGGTCCGAATATGTCATCCTCTCGGTTATCAGCAACCGGTCCCTGAGCTCCCACAGCATTAAAAGATCCCTGCCCAGCACTTGAGTCAACATGCTGATCTAGAATAGTATGACCTCTAAGGTTTTGTTGTATATTTACCATCACTTCAAGCAACCTACCCAGTATTGTATCTGTCCCCTGTGGTGGTGGTAGAGGTAGAGGAGGTAGAGGCAGAGGTCGTTCCCTATTCCTCAGTCTACCTCTTCCTCTTCGAGCCAAGTTACAATTGAAAGATGTACAATCACACATGTACAAACTTTTCTCCCCTCCTAAAGGAACAAGCCAGAAAATGAAAAAAAATGTCGTCCAGGCTAGTGACATAAAGGAAAGAGCATAAGAGTAATGTATTTAAGGTGCCAAGTAAGAAAGAGGAATCATAAATCCAAAACTGACACCAAATGTAACACTTGCCCTGAGTGTTATCCAAAAAATCACACAAATCAAATAAACTAAGTGTGGGTAAGGATTTGATCCTAAAACCAACTTAGGAAACAAATCATTTAAATCAATAACAATTTACATAATAGCAAAACATACGTATAAAACCTCTTATAAAAGTATAAAGGATTAATATGTATTGCATGAAAGCAAATAAGGCAAACAGAGGCAATTAATTGATGTCATGATAGCATTAATTTTGCTGTCATGATAGCCTTCCTAGGAAAACTTTTGGGAGGTTCCGATTCACTATCTAGCCTCCGATTGAAGTGATTTTAAAGCTCATATGTCACTTTTGATGATTAATAATAGTGTGCCAAATTTCACAAAGATCCAACGGACGGATTAAAATTTGGACACATTAAAAGTTTGGCATTTTTGCTGTCATGACAGCACATTCAGACCAACTTTCGAAGCACACCATTTTGTCATCTGACCCCCAATCGAAGTGATTCTAGAGCATGCACGTCAAATTTAAAGAGCACTATAAGCGTACCAAATTTCAAAAAGAACCAACAGTTGGATCAAAATTCGTGCATGTCCCAACATCAATCCTGTTGCTGTCATGACAGCAACATGATAGCACCTCCGGATCAAATTTTGAAGTGTGCCGTTTCTGTCTGGTGTCTGCTTGATGTGATTCTAAAGCCCACATGAAATTTATAAAAGGTTTTACTTGTGACCTAAATTTTTGAGAAATCCAACGATCGGATTGAGAATTGGACACCCGGATGCAAAAGTGCAGTTTCTTAGTAAAAACCATTTTCAAAATTGTCCAAATCTCATCTTAATAATCACAAACCAGTGGAAACACTTTGGACACATCAAATAAGACTAAAAACACCTGATAAAACATTTAAATGATAGAAAAAACCTTCATACCAAAATTTGACCACCCGGGTGCCATCTCTCAAAATGGATCCTAAACCCCCAAAATGCACAAATCACATAAGAGTGGCCAAAAACTACTCCAAATATCATATACACATATCAATACACACGCTAAACATTTTCACTTAGCTCATAGATCTCTATGGGGCCCACATACCCACTCTCTCTATCCAAGATGTATGTTTGCCCAAAGCACACCATTTGCAATGCAACCACTTTGCATTTGCTTATGGAATCACATATATACTAAAATAAATATTTGCTTGTAGTGAAAACTTGGTCCACTAAATAAATCTATTAAAACCACACACCATAACCAAGTTCCCTAGCCACAAGTCTACAAACAAATAAAAATTCATACACAAGCCATACAATCCACACATACTCACATGCATACATATGCCAGATTCCCTCTCCTACTGAGAGGTGTCAAACACTCAATCCACTAACCACTTTAGTGTATTGAGCCCACAATACGAAAGGTAACAATAAGTACTGACAGTGAGCTATAAAATATCACAAGACCACATCTCTCTAATGGTGAACTCCTACCAAGATCATGCCTCCTACTTTTTTTTTTACCTTTCCCGAGTATTGATCACTTCAACACTCAAGGTACCAAACTTAGTTACACTTCCCTATGTGCAACTCCTCATTTTTTTTTATCACAATGCATGCTAATAATCTTATTTCCATAAATAACATTATTATTAAATGGATAGTAAACATACATGCATTATTATTAAAGAAAGACCACATAAACCCTTCTAAAATACATTTTATTTGCATTCAATTGTTTAAAACATGTAATACATGCTGGATAATATTATATACTCAAAAATAGCTAAACAAAGCAATAAAAAATATAAATTCTCCTGTTACCTCAACCCCTTTAGTACCAAAAGGGTTCCTTTGGTACAAAATAAGACTTGGCTTGTTCCTTAACTTCTCAATAAGTTCCACCAATAATTCCGTACAACATATAAGTGATGCACATCACTTATTATAATAAATATCATTAATGAAGACTATAACTCATACCACACAACTTGGGTTAATGAGCCATAATCCATCTCAATGGTCCATATATTAAACCAACCATTCACATAATACCACTTGACTACCAAAACCATTTATTAGCTATCACTAGGCTAATTTTCAATTCATATAATTTTTAATCAATTAAAAACCTTCACTTAGTGTCACCAACTTTTACCATTAGCCTTTATAATGAAAACCAAACCTTAATTTAAATCTTATTGGGCTCAAATAGTAAAATTATAACTAAATCAATAGACTTAAACCATTAAGCAGAAAAACCCAACCTCTTGAGGTTTAACTTTTTTCCTAAAACTCTATTTTGCATCCAATTACCCACTCAAAACATTAGGGCATCATGTAGAAACTCAAAACAACCTCCCAAGGATCCAAAGAAATTAAAGCTTCCAAGAATAAAGCCTTTAGGATCAAAATTCAGAAATTTTCTCTTCCAAAAATTGAAGAAAATCAAGAGGGAAGGAAGAGGATTGAAGTAGGGAGTTTATTTATTGTGTAGCTGTGCTCGCAACGGTCGCAAAGCCTCATAGATCCAAGCCTAACTTCCTCTCTTTCTCCTCTCTTCTTCCTCTCTCTCTCTCGAGCATTTTGTTCTTTCCTTTCCAATTCAGTTTCTGTGTCTTGTTTTTGTTTAAAAAAGCTGATATAAGATTTTAGGGAAAATTACAAGAGAGGGCCCAACATTTTCTATTATAGCACAAAAGCTCAGGTCAACTTTAGTAATTTTTTTCATAGTTAAAAATAAAATAAAACCTAGCTTTTGATTAGTAAAATTCAAACTCTGGATCTCTATCAAATTATTCTAAATTTTAATTTAATTATAGATATTTTATTTTTTTAAATAAATTCAAGTCTTAAAATTTCGGGATGTTACAATCTGTTAGACTCAATTTGGATAGATTGGATATAGACTCCATAATCAAGTTGAATCATGGCTGCTATTGTAGCTAAAGCATTAGCAAAATGTTTTTTATTCCTGGTCATATAATGGAAATTAATTTCTTTGAATTGTTTGATCATACTTGTTAAATATTCTTGGTAAGGGATCAACTTTGGATCTTTAGTTTGCCATTCACCAATTACTTGATAAATTATAAGAGTAGAGTTACCATAGACTTCTAAACTTTTTATGCCAAGGTCAATGGCGGCTTAGAGACCATTAATACAGGCCTTATGTTTTGCCATGTTATTAGTATAATCGAATCCTAACTTAATGAAGATTGGGAATTGCTTCCTGCTCAGGGATACGATTACAGTTTCAACACCATTCCCATGCATATTTATAGCTCCATCGAAATACATCTCCCACTAGGTTAGCCCACTCTCTTCATCTTAGTCTTCTTTTACGAAACATATGTTCTCATCTGGAATTAGAAATCCAGCGATTCGCATCCATCTAAAGGTTTTTTTACTAAGTGATCAGCTATTATACTCCCTTTAATGAATTTTCAGGTCTGATATTTTATGTCATACTCAGATAATATTACTTGCCATTTAGAAACTTTGCTAGTTACATGTGGGTTCTCAAAAATGTATTTGAATGGATCCATTCTGGAGATCAACCATGTAGTGTAATGCAACATTTATTGTCTCAATCTCCTAGTAGCCCATACAAGACCACAACAAGTGCATTCAATCATTTGGTAACGTGATTCACAATCATTGAACTTCTTACTTAAGTAATAGATTGCTTGTTCTTTTCTCCTAGATTCATTATGTTGGCCTAACATAGCTCCCATGAAATTAGGACGTATTGTTAAGTAAAGGATTAGTGGCCGTCTAAATGTCAGTGGAACTAAAATTAGGAGGTTTAACAAGTAATCATTTATTTCATCAAATGCTTGTTGGCAATCATCATCCCATTTTTCTATAGAATTCTTCTTTAATAGCTTGAATATTGGCTCATAAGTTGAAGTCAAATTAGCAGTGAATCTTAAATTGTAGTTTAACCTCCCTAAGAAGCTTCAAACCTCTTTTTCTATTTGGGGAGGAGGCATATCTCATATTGCTTTTATTTTATTAAGGTCTACCACAATTCCTTCCTGACTGACAATGAATCCCAATAACTTCCTTGATAATGCTCTAAAGACACACTTGTTGGGATTTAATCATAGTTTATAAATTCATAGCCTTTCAAATAACTTCCTAAGCACTAAAACATGACTTTCCTCTTCAGCAGACCTAGCAACCATATCATCAATATATACTTTGACCTCCTTATGCATCATGTCATGAAAAAGAGCCATCATTGCCCGTTGGTAGGTTGCCCCTGCATTCTTTAACCTGAAAGGCATTACTCGATAATAATATGTACACCATTGTGTGATAAAGACTATTTTTTCTTTGTCTTCCTCATCCATAAGGATTTTGTTATATCCTAAGTACCCATCCATGAATGAATACCTATAGCTTTGAGCTATATTATTAACCAAGACATCTATATGAGGCAAAGGGAAATCATATTTTAGACTAGCTTTATTCAAATCATCTATTTAGGCCAAGCAAGATTAGGTTCAGACTTAGTCTGAATACCCGAATAGAAAATATTTTTTTTTAAAAAATACCATATATTTGAGTGCATTACTATAGTTATTTTTTAAAAAATAAAAAATATTTATATGTTAATATTTTATTATTTTTAATCAATAAAATATCTCATAATAATATTTAAAATATATTTTAACATTAACTTTATATTTTAAGACCCAATTATTTTTTAAAATTTTTTTAGTCCTATATATCATTTGATTATCCAAAAAATTATATTTTATATTTTTATAAAATAATATAATTAATTTTAAAGTAAAAATTAAATTAAAAATAATTTTAAAAATACAATTCTGGCATATATGAATTCCCAAATCTAGTATTAGATAAACATAGTAAATAGAAAAATATTCTTAAGTAATTATCTAGTTATCATCCTAATTATGGCTATTTTCTCATATTCTTAAAAATAAAATGTAGAGTTTACGTAAAAAGTTTTCGAAACTAATTGGGGTAATGATTTTAAATTAGTGGTCTAACTAAAATTAAATTGAAATCAACTTGATTATAATTAAAATAATATAATTTTATTAAAATATATAAAATATTTATATATGACCATAATAAAAGCAATATTTAAATAACTAAGTTATTAATTTACAAATAAAGAAATAGTAACAGAATTAGTTAATTACAAATTTGATAATTTTTTATTTTTTATTTTATTCTTTTAAAATTAAAATAATATTTTTATGCTTAACAAAATTATTTAAAAATTAAAATTAGTTTAAAAAATAAAAAAGTATTTTTAAAAAGGTTCTGGTATTCAAGCAAGCCCAAATAATCTCAAAGCCCATAGATGTTACGGTGGGGCTTGATTATATGTACTTTTTAAAAAGGGTAGAATACCTTAAGTCTGACCCAAATAAGCTTGGCTCACCTAAATTATCTGCTCTAATGATAGCCTTTTAAATAATAAATTATACCAACTAGTTAGGTCTAAGGAGAGGTCTAATGAGATGAGATAATTTCTCACTACATATGAAATTAATATTTTAATTCTCACCACGAGAAGTAATCACATTTAGAGCTTGTAAACAGGCCAACTAACCTATAAAGGCATGATCCTTATGGACTTAGGCCAAAAATTCTATCATAAAATCATTCATTTCTTCCAAGCCAACTTATCTAATTGATCAAGTTTAGGCTGAGTTCTTAAGCCTACTTTTTTTTATTTATTTTTATTTTTTTAAATTTAATTTTTACATTATGATATTAAATATTATTTTTTAAAATACAAATTATAATATGTAAAAATAAAAATTAAGTAATACAAACTCTAATTTTAAAATATAAACACATGTTCAAATGTCTAAATTCAATTTAAAAATTGAAAATATCTTTTTTTAGGGATAAAACTAAATATGAGCCAAAATGGATAGCTCAAACAAGGCTTATATTAAAAGAGAACTCCTTTAAAATCAAAACCTATCCTATTAAAATTCAAATTAATAAGAGAAGGCAACACAAGATTTCTAGCAGGACTAGCCTAAAAACCAGGTCTGAAGAATCCGGAGCGGAGGTACACGCATCCCCCATGTCGGGGCCCAAGAGTAGGCCTTGCGGCATCAGGTTGTCTTCAACCTTGCCCCAATAAGCTTCAATAATAGGGGACAGAGCTTCAAACCAGTGCAGGAAGAGTTCAAAAAAAATGTAAGTCTAGACTGTTTGACACACTAGAAAAATAATCTAAAAGCTTCCACAAACATGATTCAATGGGAGAAATCATGAATGCAAACACCAAAATGAAGATTTGATTTTTTTTTTTTTTTTGGAATTTTGGGCTTCAGATCTGAAGAAAGTAGCCACCCAAAAAATAATCTGAGACTACCAAAATGTTTACCATACTTCAAAGAATAGTGTGCATTAAAAAATAAAGCATGCAAGCTCAAAATCTGTAAAAACACAAATCTGATTTTGAAAAGTCCATATCAGATTTCTCACACTATAGATCGTTTTATCAAACATGTAATATACTAAAATTATGCTTGTAAAGAGAGGAAAAAAACCCATCAATTCATTTTCAGAAACAAGCCACGAAAATTTTTTGGTCAGTATCAAAATACATGCGATACCATTTGAAGTAAAGATAAAGCTAAAATGAGTTCAGATAATTACCTGATAACAAGTTGAAATCCATGGAAGCTTTATATCAGTTTTTGTTGAGGAGAGAAAATATTAATGGAAGAGAGGAGACATCCTACTTGGAACACAAGGGAAGCAAGCGCATGAACACTTGCAGGGACCAAAGAAACTTAGATGGTCGCTGGCCATAAGGTTGACAAACACAATAACCATAATGCCTCTATCAATTATAAACCTCCATCCTTATATATAAGATATTTTTTAGAATATTTTTTTATTTCTAAATATAAGAGATTGTTTGTATATTTTTAATGAATGAACTATTATACCTTTATTAAATTGGAAAGAGAAAATAATGAGTATTCTCATTAATTTACTTTGAAAAATATATTTATTTTTTATTTACAATAATTAAGAGGAAAATTAAAATATTATTGTACTTTTAATTATATAACTAACTTTTATTAATTTACATAATTCAGCTAAAAACATCTTATATATAAAAACAGAGAAAGTATATACATGTACTGTGAGTAGGAGCCTCCTTTGGTATATCCAAATTGATTATTCCAATCTATTATGGTTTATTTAATAAGACTCAATCCATTTTAAAATAATGCTTGATATAATATAAATATTATTTAATATTCACAATAATATATTGGTTAGAATTTGTAATTAATGAATGCGGATCTACAAATATTCCAACAGGGATGAGTAATATCTTTTCCCTATATTGCCAAAAACCGGAAAAATGAACAACATAACTAATTAGAATGGTTGTAGTTGAAGAAGCGTGCAAAACTAGCATGATTGAATGTACAACTGTAATTAAAGTTAATCAATGCATTATTTAATTTAGTGGTTGATTTGCAAACTAATTAAAGTATGATAGGTTTTCGATGCAATAGTAGGTGAAGATCTTGGAAAGGAGTTTTGGAAGAGAACTTTGATTTAATTGTGTCATGCAAAACTAGTTCAAGATACAATTAATGATTGAAAACATTAACTTATTTGTGCATTGTTTTTCTAATTCAAATTAAAAATATCAAGATAATTATTTAAGTTTAATTCATGCATTCATTCGTTCACATTCGGGAAAGAATTGAAGTGTGGTAATAAATTTGGAGAGACTAGAAGAGTGCTTGAGAAGGAAACTTCAATGACCGAGGATTGATTATTGCAACATAACCAAGTTGCTCAAACACTTATACCCCTTTATACTCTTTGGGTAAATACCCCTTTTGTACTACTATAAGCCACATTCTAGAATAAATAATTGGTAAAATAGTAAATTGAATTTAAAATTATAAATCCTAGAATGTCCGTAACTACAAATATATTTTTTGTACAACGTTTCCTTCAGAATGTCCGTAACTACAAATATATTTTTTGCATAACGTTTCCTTCAACTTCTGAAAAAGATATAATATAACTTTCACCATTAATAAAAATTAATTTTGATCATTAATTAATTAAAAAATGATAGAAAAAGAACTCAAACTTACAAAAAAGACAAATAAAATTTTCTTGATATTTTTTCTATAATTCTTGAATCATTTTCTGTAATTTTTGTACCATTTGCTACAATTATTTAGTTATTTTCTCTGTAATTTAACCATAAATAAAGTGTATCTTATTATAAAGGTATTAATTTTTTTTTTCAAGTTTTTTCACATTTGAAGCCAGATGCAATTTTTTTTTTCCAATGACTCCTTCAGATGCAATTTATTATTCTAACAACAACTTTTTTATTTTTGATGATATAGTTAGAGGTACCTCATACTCCTTTTTTCTCTAATTATAAGTCACATGTTTTATATTTGTGGCTTGGGAGAATGATAGATAGGTCTCAAAGGGACCAATTTCAAATTAAATCTTAAGTGCTGAATTCTGAGAATTTGCAAATTCAATTTTCAATTTTATAACTTTGTTGTATTGAATTTTCAACTTATGTTCGAAATTTTAACAAGAAAAGCAAATTTATTTATTCTTCAATTATATTAAAATTTAAAAAATAAGTTGCAAATTCATCATAATGAAATTATAAAATTAAGAGCTGAATTTGTAAATCTTTGAAGCTTAACACTTTGGACTTAATTTGAGTTAATTGGGGACCTCTCTATCATTTTCTATTTGTTGTTTCCTAATTATGTCTCGTTACAAAGTACTGATCAAGGTGTAATTGAAGCATTTTTCCAAAATACCCATTTAAAGGATCAAAATTACTTGTCCCCCTCACCTCCTCCGGTTCTTTAAGTCCAAATGCTTTCTCATTGACTCATTAATCAAGGTAGCTAAACTATTGATGTTATATAAAAACGAAAAAATCAATTTATTTTCCTTGTTAAATGCATTATCTTTGAAAACTAATTTCTCTTTCAAATTATCCATTTACTTTAATTTACTTATAAAAATTGTAAAAAGATAAAATTAGAATAAAGTGATCATTGATAAGGTGACTTATTAAAAATGACTATCACTCCCTTCTAAATTGTATGTAATTTCAGAGTGAATAATAAATAATAAATGTGCACGTATTTTGAATAGTAGGATTTAAATTGAGGGTAGATCATAGTTTTCAAATAGGGAGTTAACTTGGTCATAGTTTTCAAACACGGGAGTTAAGTTGGTTGACTGGTCGAGTTGGCATGATCACACAATAAAAACTCAGAACATGCTATTCTCACTTGCATTATCATACATATTTTTTATATTTTTCGATTTTAATGTCCTTTTTTTACCAGTTATTTTATTTTATTTTACTATTTTTAATGTATTTTTTATTTTTTCTTGAGATACAAAATAGGACTTCATTCATGAGTCTTTCTCCCATTTCATATAGCAGCTGCATTAATCGAAACACACACACACACACCAACTGTACAAATCTTTTGTGCAGAAGGGAAACAAATTGATATTAGCTTAACATTATAAAAAAATATTATTTATTACTGGTTATATTTTATCTTATTTTGATTTCTTAAAAAAATAAAATTTTTAATTTGGTATTGACCACTTTATTTAATATAATCTATAAGTTTTGAAATAATTTTTTCAGATATTATAAATATATAATTTACAAATTATTTATAAATAAAGGTAAACACATGCAATGATTATATCATTTCTTCACGAGTTTTCCTTGGAGCAGATCATGAAAAAGAAAAAGAAAATTACATATCAACTAGATTTTAATGTATTCATATTTAGAAAAACTAGGACTTCTAATTAGGAATGGAAAAGTAATAATTGCAGGAGGTAGTGTAATTGAACTAATTAGGCATTAATACAATTAAAATTTAAATTAATAATGGTATATTCTTTTAATAATTGAATTTTAAAATTTCTCATGTTTATATGATTCTAAAAATCTAGAAAATGCTTTATCTCAAAAAGGCCAACCCAAATTAACTTTATTTTGGATTAAAATCAATTTATATGTTTAATTAATGATCTGGCGTCCAAATATAGCCTAGTCAGAATTACAGATTACCATCTCCAATAAGAAGGAATTATAAACTATCTTGTTCTTTTTTTTTCTCCAATAAATATTTCTTAATTTTCTTCTTTCCTTTAACAGCGGGAGCATGACAGCCAAGTCTTGAAAGAGAAATTTAATTACAGTTAAGTTTCTGATAAATTTTTTTTATAAAATAAATTATTAATTTAAATTTAAATAATTGAAAATTCATGAATTATGATTGCAAAATAAAATATTTTTTCCGTATACAATGCGAGGGCCAAGGTCAAAAACAAAATCTTAAAACAACTATGATGGCTTGTGTAGCAAATTTTCAAGACCATCTGGTGGCTCATGTATCAAATTTATTGAATTTCAAATAAAAAATTTAAATTTTAAATGTAACTATTAGTTTATAATTTTGATTTATATCTACAACTATGATCTTAAATTAATATTTGCAATTCATTTTTTAAAATTTTTATTGAAGAGCTAACTATCATTAATTTATTCTTTTAAAATTTTATTATCATTCTTTCTTTAATATTCTAGTTCCCTTTTGTTCTTTTTTGCTTCCATCTATTTTTTTGGTATGCTAATCATCACAAAGTAATGGTTTTTTTTTTTTCACTAATCATCATAAAGTTATGGCAACAACCTAATCGTAAATATATGTATGTGTAACTAGAATTTTAGGCATGGCATCTAGCCTTGTTTTACAGTAATTTTAAAATATTCTTCTGATTTTGACAATATAATGAAAGCTACAGTGACAAGAGAGATGAACAAAAAAAAGATTGAAAACTGTCACGTACATCCCAATTGAAGGGTATATTATATATACCAAAAAATAGACAATACAATAATAATTAATAATTACATAATATCCAGCATAACTAATAATACATAATAATATCAAAGATTAGGGATCATTTTTGTCCCTAAACTATATACAAAATGTCACAAATGTTCCTAAATGCAATTATGGGTCAATTATATCTCTAAACTTTAAAAATTTCCTCTATTATCACCCTGTTATTTTCTTACCATTAGTTCCCCATTAGTGAGCTCGACATTATATTTTTAATATTTTTTTATTATAAAATATTTGAGTTGAGAAGTAAAAATAATTATTTGAATAGAAGTTGAAAGGTAAAAGTGCCCCTTAACCTAATAAAATATTTTTAAAATAGTACGACCTATTGACAACTAATGCATATTAAGTATTTTTTACGTCAGTGTGGTAATGAAAAAAATCTTTAAAGTTGAGAGATAAAATTAATTCATAATTAAGTTTGGAGTTATTTGTAACATTTCATGTACAGTTCAAGTTTAAAAATAACCCATAACCCTTGATATTATTACATAATTATTAGTCATTATTTCAGCTAATAATGATACAATAACGATGGAATATATTTGGAGATATTCTAGATAACAATTAATAAGAAGTGACTTGTATATATAATTGAATGGAGTACATATTTCAGCTTCTAACTCTTTCATGCTCTACGGTTTGTGCACTGTCAAATGAACTAGCCTTTTGATTAAAGTTACTTCACGCACCATCTCTCATAATTATGTTTCTCCCCAATTTGATATGGTGCAAGAGAAACCATATATTCTTTTTGAGTATTTAATATGAGGCAAAATTTTTAAAAAAAATTCTTTGGTAGAAGGGAAAGTTAGATTAATATTTTTTTCTTGTTTGTTTATTATGGTTTTAATTCTTATACAATAATATAATATGATCATTAATTGCAAAGAGGATAAAATTAGAAAGTTATATATATATATATATATATATATTTATATAGCTATTTGATTTTGAGCCATATTTGAGCATTGTTGACTTAATTAGACAAAGATGTTTTGTGCATTTATAAGGACTTGGACTCAGGGCTTCTTACTTAAGAAGTTATAACCAGTGTTTTAAAAATGGGATTGGACGATCGGACCTGTCTGATCGTTGACCGGTCTGGTTTTCGGTTTGGTTTATATAAAAAAATTTTTTAGGGGTTGAGCTCTGGTTTTCAAAAATTGGACTATTCAAAATAAAATTTTTATTTTTTATCAAATTTTTTAAAAAAATGATTAATTTTTTTAATCATTTGATATTATGTTGTATCATGTGGCTTGTTAAGTCATGATAAACTTAAAATATTTGATTTTTTTAAGTTAAATAAAAATTTCATATGTATTTCTTATATTTAAATTATTATATTCATATATAACTTTTTTAATTTAATTATTACATCACCAGTTTGATTATTGATCCGACCCAGTTGAACCATGCGAACCGTGAACCGTTAACTTTTTCGGTTAAATATCCGGTCTGGTTCTGAAAACATTGGTTATAACCCCTTCTATCAAGATCAATGGTTATCAAAAAGTTACGTATTTTTAAATAATTTTAAGAGTATAATTACTATTTTTTTTCATAAGTACAAAGTTAGTTAAGTTTACTAAAATCTATATAAGAAAAAAAACTATTTCACACAGTTTAAAAAAGTCAGTTAACTATAATAATTATATTTAAAAATAAAAAAATAGACTAAAATGTCCTGTGTTAATTAGTATAAACATATATTAATTATCTTTAGTTAATGTAAATTATGATGGGTGATTTAAAAAATATATAATAAATACTTATTGAAATAAGTGATTTTACTTATAAAAAAATACAAGTCAAACGTGATAGTTTCTTTAATAACAAAACACAAAGGGAATACGTAGAGAATGCAGCAATGTAAATTCTGAGAGCTGATGGAACCTCTGTTGAATTTTATTGATTAGATAATGTCATAAAATTAAGACATTACAAAGATGCATTAATTCAAAGGAGCATGACATTTAAACCGTAGAAGAGAGAGAAAAAAATTAATAATAAATAGATCTCCAAAATATTTTTTTTAAAAATGAGTTACAAATATTAATATAAACAATTACAAAGTAAAAGTTACATTTAAAGTTTAAATATCTGATATGCCAAAAAGCCCTTTTAAATTTGCAACTATTTAAATCAAGTAATTGTAACTCATTTATATATATATATGTCAAGAACCTAGTTGTCATTAATTTTAATTTCATAAGATGTGATTGCTATCGTGGCCTAATTTAATTGGGCGGACAGTGACAATCACAAACATGATTCACACACATAGCGCATCTTTCTTAACCGATCCCACAAATGCCTCGAATCCCACAATCTGAAGTGTAATTACAAACAGCACCTAAAATTCCTTCTTTCACATTCACATCCATCACCACTACTCATTCTGCTTCTGATCTCAATCCTTCATCAATATATCAGAATTAATATAGAGCATCATGTATATCAACAAGAAAAAAGAAATCATGTTTTTGCTCTTAATTATATAATTTCATTCAGTTTTTCACCATCATAAATATTGCAAACTAGTTGGCAAAAAAAAGGGGAAGAATTACATGCAGATTTCACACCAAAAAAAAAATTAATCACTTAAAAGTCTATTAACAACTGAACTAAAGTCATTGATGTATTGTTAATAGCCATGGTTCAATTGTTAATAGACTTTAGAGTAATTAATTCTCTTATATGGAATTTTAAAGTAATTCTCCCAAAAACAAAAGAATATTGTAAACTTAATATTGCTTGAAAATTATACATGTAACAGTCATTTCCAAAAGATTGAATTAATGATAGTTAAATGATTAGATCCCTAATAAAATTAAAGCCACAATATAGCCAAATACTTCTCAAAAGCCAGACCGTCCTATGAAAATAGGAAATTAAGTATCAGACAAATCTTCTAAGCCACAGACATATGATCAAGTAGTAACCTCAAAAGCAAAACCCACTACTTCAAAAAAGACAGAATTCAGCCAATATGTCCTAAAAGAATTTATTATGACTATTTGCCTAGTAGAACCCGAATTCCGAAAGCAAACAATAGTTGACACCATCCAAGCCATATTTCCTCCCCATCTAATAGAAGAAATTTGGAATTTTATTCTCAAAGCCTGAAGAAAGATAGAATCTATTATGAGCATATTCTAGTGGCAACAAATTCCATTAGTATAACTCATGAGGAATCTGAAGGAAACCCACACAGTCAAAGAAGCCTAGTTCAATGTTTTGTATTATAAAAATTATAATCAATCCTGGTTTTTTTGGTTCGACCAGAAGTGTCCAAATACTTTTTCAAAATGGTTCCTTGAATAGTTCCACATTTTCGGACCAATTAAGAAAATATTACCCAAGATTGTTGAAGAAGGCTATAATCATTTCAGAGAAAATACAAATTTCAAGGAAATAGAAAAACCCTTTTGGTTTTTCTATTATATGAGAGTACCATGGGCTATGAGTTGGTGCTTCTCAGTAATGGATCAAAGACAACCTTGTCTTTTCATATTTTACCTTGTAAGGACCTTTAAGGTAAAATTGTGGGATAAATACATTCAAAATTTTATGAGAAAAGAAACAATTGTGAGGAAAATTCAAAGGTTACTGAAAAGAGTCACTCAAGAAGTAAAGCAAAAAGCTGAAGAATCAACATCATTCCAGGCAGCGAAAAATAGATTAATGACACAACTGGCAGCAACAAAAACAAAAGAAGAATGGGCCTCTTTAATTAATGATGCAGCCTCTCAAGTACCATCAGATGTAGGGTCGTCCACTCAACAGTTAGAAACTGAAGAAGAGACAAATATAGAGCAAGACATCTATGGAGTGGATTTTGAAGATTTTCAACTGGTCACTCATAAGAAAAAATAGCAATTAACGAGATGCTTAGTTGAAAGAAGAAAACAAAAGAGACTGGAAGATAAGGTGACACGACAAGCCGAAAGCAGAAAGCTGAAATGGAAAAAGGACAGAAGGAACTTACTGCATATGGACAAAAAGAAAAAATGGCAGCAAGAAAAGGAAAAGAAAAAGATTCTGCAATTATGGAAAGATGAAGCCAAAGCAAAGCTAGGAAAAGGAATAGATATCTGTTATAGAAGTATTGTTTTTACATGTCTAATTCATCTAGTAATAGCCTCATTTTTTTTACAGCTATTGAATTTATAACTTCATTTTGATAGAAAGGTTTTTTATTTGATAAGAATTGTACTTTATATTCTTCTTTTTTCTTTTAAAATTTTTCATCTCTTCTACTATAAGGCTTAGTTACTCTTACTCCCCATGCTTCGTGTTTATAAGGTGTTGTTAGTATTATTACTTTTTCAAACTATGTAAAGGATAATATTTATTAATAAAATCTATTCCTAATATTACATCACATGAATTGTTATTATATTGATTTAATTTTTTAATTTTCAATTCATATTCCCCTATTTATATGATAATATCTTTTGCTTCTAATTCTACACAACTAATTTCTTTTCCTACTCCTTGCATTATTAGTATCTTATTTTTTTAATAATTCATCTGGTAATACATTTGCTTTTGCCATTGAGATATTTACTCCTGTATCTACTAAAGCATGATATTTTCTTGATCTATATTTTTTATAATTAAATTTTATCAATATATAATATAGTTTTGTCATATCAATTTTATTTTTTGAATTACTATTATTTGGTGATTAATATTTATCACAATTATTTCTTCTTGTATTCTCCATAGTTTTACTTGTTCTAAGAAGTTATTTCCTAAGATTATTTTATATTGATTATCATTATTATCCATTACCTAAAATTTTATAGTTATTACATCTCTATTATTTATTCTTATTGATGAGATAGTCCTATTTCCTTCATTAGTTACTTCTAAGTTATTGTTTGTTAAGTTTAATTGTGTTGTACTTTTTCCTTTTCTCGAGTCTACTAGGCCTATTACTTCTATCCATTTTCTTCTTGTTTTACTTATATTAATATATAATTATCATTTTTTATTGGTGTTTCAGGTCTTAATGATTCTAAGTTTGAAGTTATAGGGTTTTTACTTTTTGATTTTAACAATAATCCTTCTTCTCTAAATATTCCTTTACTTGTACTAGGTTTTAGTTCTAAACTAAAACTCCTTCTAGTAGTAGGTTAATTTATATTTATATTTAGTGTAGGTGTACTAATTCTTAATGATCTTTGTCCTATATTATCATCGGTTATTAACTTCCTTAAATTATACAAAAATTAGATGAAATAAAAAATGATACAGAAGACTAAGAACTAAACAAAGTATTATAAGTCATAATATTTATAAAATAATGAAATATTTAAGAATAAACTCCCATAATAAAGTAGAGGAAGAATGGTTTCAAGTACATATGATAAGAATAGTTCAAGATGAATATATGAATGAAGAAAAAAAAAAGAAAAAAGACATGCATGAAAATATAAAACAAACTAGAAGAGAAACAGAAAGATTAAGAAAAGGATAAGAAATAATGAATAATAATATATGGTTTATACATGCATAAATAGAAAAACTAGAATTACAGATATTTGATAGAGAAAATGGAACTAATTATGCAAAGAAAAAAGAAAAAGAAATAAAACAAAAACTAGAGATAGAAATAGATAGAAAATTAAGAGGAGAAAATGAAATAGATAAAGAAAAATGGGAAAGTATAAATAGAACTACATAAATAATGTTAGGAAATTATAATTATAAACCTAAAAAGAAAATTCAACAAAAACCACAATAAAATGTAAGAATAAATATGGCTCAAGCAATAGATCAAATAAAGATGAAATAAAAAGTCAATATGAAGAATTAGAAATAGAATTACAAAAATTATCAGAAAATGAAGAAAGAGAATAATTAGAAAAAATAAAACAAGAATATAAACATTTGACAAATAATAATTATGATGAAGCTTTTATAAATATGTAAAATTTACAATTAGTAATTCATGAACAACAACCATATGAGATACCTCAAAACTTTATATTACCAAATATGGAAGATTCATCATATAATAATAGAAATACAGAATCAAGTAGAATATTGAAGAACCAAGAGATATGAGAATGTTAGAACAAGATGAATACTTATCAAATTATGAAACAAACTTTGTAAAACTAAATAAAACAAAATGTAATAATATACCTTTTCAAGCTATATTTAATATACCAAAAAATAATGAATTCATACCAACCCCTTTAGCACAATATGAAAGTAAATAAATATCAAATTCAAGAATATGGTTAGATTTAGACTGTAATCTAGATAATAATAAAATAATAGATGAATGGGCAAAAGCAACACTAATAGCATTAATAGAAAAAAATGTAGATATACAAACTGCAACTATGTTAATAGAAGCAACTTTCGTTGGAAATGTACAAAAATGGTGGACAAATAAATCTTGTGAATTTAGAAAAATTTTAAAAAATCAATAGAATTTATGGAAATAGAAGGAAAATATTATGCTATGATTATACAAAAATATGAAAAGGCATTAGTAAATGAACTTATAGGAATAACACCAGATATAAACGAAATAAGTAAAAAGAAAGATGCTATAAAAATATTACATGAAATAGAACTATATTCATTAGAACCAAAACATTTGAATTCTTTTATATGTGAGTATAAATATTATTATGAAGCAGGATTAGAAGACTTAAAAGAAAAAAGATTTTATTTAGATTTATTTTATAGAAAACTACCAAAATTATTATCAGATACAATATTAGATTATTATTATAATACTTATCAAATAACTTCACAATGAGAAGAAATAATAGATGATATAAGACAATGTCTAATAAATGTTTTAAACAAAGTAAATGCTATGGGAAGAAGAGAATTATTTTTAAAAAAAATATATAGCTAATAAAAGTAAAAACTGTATGGAGAAATATGAAATATTATAAAACTAACAAAACTATATCAAGATGTGGAGAAGTAATGAAAGGACATAAATGAGGATGTAAATTAGAAAAATATGAAAGGAAAAGAAAGAAAAGAAAATTGAAAATAAAGTTTAAAAAATTTCCTAAAGAAAAATATTATAAAAAACATAGTAAATATAAACCAAGAAAATTCTTCAAAAGAAAAGGAAAAAGGAGAATAAATTATAATAAAAAAATCTAAGAAATGTAAATGTTATAATTGTAGAGAATTAGGACATATATCACCAAACTGTCCAAGAAAAAAAGATAAGAAATTATAAAAATAATGAGAGAAGCTTATAAAGAAAATTTAGAATCTATAGGATATAATGAAGAATTATCTGAAATAGAAAATGAATTAAATAGTTCAAACAAAGAAATTTATAAAGTAAAGATTATTAGTGAAACTGAAACTGAGAATAGTGAATCTGAAGAACAAGAAATGAGATATATGTATATGATGAATAAATTAGAAGATGAACTTAAGAGTAGTAATCAAAATGAATATGATGAATATGAAGGAGTTGTAAGTGCAGAAGAAGGAATAATTCAAAAAAGAACAACTTTTAATCAAAAATAATATGAAAAGATAAGAGATTCAAAATTAAATTTAAAACATGAAGAATTAAAAAATGAAAGTTTTATAAAAAAAGTAGGCAAACTTTAATAGATGTAGAAAAAAAACACCCTATAGAATCAACATTAACAGAAAGAGTGTTGAGAATGCCATTAATAACTAAAGTATTAATAGATGTAGAAATTAATAAATTATCATTTAAGGATGAAGTAATAGAAATATATATTGCTGGAGTACAATTATTAGTAAAAGTTTATTTTCAGGAAGGAGGAAACTCACCAATAGAATTATTAATAACTGATGAAAGAATAATAAGTAGTGTTGAAGATAGTATTTTAGGAATATTAACTGAAAACTTAATATATCAAAAATTAAAATTTATAATAAATACTTACTTTTATATTTCAAGAGCTGATGATAATATGAATAAAACCCTACTAATATATTATAAATTAGGAGGAATAAAATTATTACCAGGATCAAGGACTATAAGTATAACTGCTATGATAGGATTAATATTTACAAATGAACATAAAATTTATAAAAGGAATAAATGTAAATTAACAATAGATAAACATTTTATGCCTGTATTATAAGAAATTGAATTAGATTCAACTAGAATAACAATACCTGAACAATTAAGATTAGAATTTGATAATACTATAGGATATTATGAAAATGAAAATAATTCAAGGAGGTTAATAACCAATGATAATATAGGACAAAGATCATTAAGAATTAGTACACCTACACTAAATATAAATATAAATCAACCTACTACTAGAAGAAGTTTTAGTTTAGAACCAAGACGTAGCACAAGTAGAAGAATATCTAAAAAAGAAAGATTATTGTTAAGATCAAGAAGTGAAAATCCTATAACTTCAAGTTTAGAATCATTAAGACCTGAAACACTAATAGAAAATGATAATTATATATTAATAGAAGTAAAACAAGAAGCAAATTCGATAAAAGTGATAACCTTAGTAGACCCAAGAAAAGTAAAAAGTACACTACAATTAAACTTAACAAATAATAACTTAGAAATAACTAATGAAGGAAATAGGACTATCTCATCAAAAAAAATAAATAATTGAGATATAATAACTGTAAAATTTTAGGTAATGGATAATAATGATAATCAATGTAAAATAATCTTAGGAAATGACTTCTTAGAACAAGTAAAACCATGGAGGATATAAAAAAAGAATTATGATAAATATTAATCACCAAATAATAGTAATTCAAAAAATAAAATTGATATGACAAAACTATATTACATATTGATAAAATTTAATTATCAAAAATATAGATCAAGAAAGTATCATGCTTTAGTAGATAGAAGAGCAAATATCTCAGTAGCAAAAGTAAATGTATTACCAGATGAATTATGAAAAAAGAAAAATAAGATACTAAGAATGCAAGGAGTAGGATAAAAAATTAATTGTATAGAATTAGAAGCAAAAGATGTTATGATACAAATAGGAGAATATGAATTGAAAATTATAAAATTAAATCAATATAATGACAATTCTTGTGATGTAATATTAGAAATAGATTTTATTAAACAATATTATCCTTTACATATGTTTGAAAAAGTAATAATACTAACAATATATTGCAAACACCAAACATGAGGAGTAAAAGTAACTAAGCCTTATAGTAGAAGAGATGAAAAATTTTAAAATAAAATAAAAGAATATAAAGTATAATTCTTACCAAATAAAAAACCTTTATGTCAAAATGAAATTATAAATTCAACAAAAAATGTTAAATACTGCAAAAGAAATGAAATCAATTGAACAAAGATTATTAAAAAATTATAGTGAAAATCCTTTAGTTCATTGAAAAAAATTTAAACCTTTAGCAAAAATAGAATTAAAAAATTATTGTAAACAGATAAACTGTAAACCTTATCCATGGACAGAGAATGAAAAAAAGAATTTATAAAGCATATAAATGAAATGAAATAGTATGATTTAATAAGAGAAAGTAGATATGAATATTAATCACTTGCTATGATTGTAGTAAAACATTGTGAAGAAAAAAGAAAAAATCAAGATTAGTCATAAATTATAAGAAAATAAATGAATTAGCAATAGAAAATAGATATCCTATACCAAAAATAGATTTTTTGTTTAATTTAATAAGAGGAACAAATATATTTAGTAAATTTGATTGTAAATTTGGATTTTTTCAAATAAAGTTAGAAGAAGAAAGTAAAAATATATACATAAGAAGGATTGTATGAATGGAATGTATTACCTATGGAATTTCATAATAGTCCTAGTATATTTTAAGAATATGTGACGAAATTATTATTACTAATAGAAGATTTTGATGTGATATATATAGATGGTATTTTAATATTTTCAAAAGATGAAGAAGAACACGAGAAGCACTTAGAACAATTTATAGATCTCATAGAAGAAAAAGGATTAAATATATCACCTAAAAAAGCTGAATTACGAAAAAAAAGAATATAATTTTTAGGATAGTACATAACTAATAATGGAATAGAATTACAGGAACATATTAGTAAGAAAATATTGGAATTTGATAAAATTAAAAAAAAGAAATTCAATCATTTTTAGGATTAGTAAATCAGGCCATAAATTATATTCCAAACTTATCAAAATTAATAGCAAAAGTAAGTAAATTAACTGGAGAAAAACAGTATGGATATGGGATAAAGAAAAAGAAAAAATAGTAAATCAGATAAAAACTTTATGTCAAAATCTACCTAAATTAACTATCCCAGTAAAAAATGATGTAATTTGGATAATATATACAGATGCTAGTGAAAATTATTGGGGAGCAATTTTATATCACATTAATGAAAAAGAAGAAAAAGCAATAACTATATATGCAAGGAAAAAATTTAATAATTCTCAACTAGATATCATTCTAATTGAAAAAAGTTTTTAGCAATAGTCAAAGCTGTACAAAAGTTTGAATTATTCATTATTAATATTAGATTTATTATAAGGACTGATAATACTCAAGCAAAACATTGGTTGAATAAAGGAATAAAAACAACTCAATTATGTAATAAGATGTTAATTAAGTGGCAATTTGACATGTCTTATTTTGATTATGAAATTGAATATATTAAAGGTAAGAATAATCTTATTGTTGATTATCTTTCCAAATGGAGCCAAATAGAAGAGAAACAAGTACGGTGACAAATAATAGTGGCGGTGGTTCACCAACAGGATCAATAATGACCCCACTAGACCAAGTAATTATGAAGATAAATATTTTGAAAATGAATAAGAGTCTTCTTGCTGGACAACTAAATTCAAATATGCAATCATTATCTGAAACAGTAGCTCATCTCAAAGACGAGGTGAATTTGCTAACAAGTAAAGTGGAGGCCTTAGAGAAATCTAAGAAACCATTATCCCAATCCCCTAAAAGACAAGTAAATTAAGTAATTGAGTCATCTACTCAAACTCCTGATTCATTATTCCAATCTCATAGTCCAACTAAACCTGATCCTATAATTCCTTTTACTGAAATATTCAAGGAAGCCCAGAAGTCTAAAGCCCAAATAGTTACTAAAACACCTCAAAATAGTGTATCTACTTCTACCTCTTCTAGAAGTAGAAGTCCAAGCCCAGTAACTTCATCATCTTTTAAAACTCTTGACCAGTATAATTATTTTAAAATCTTGATCAATAAGACAAACCATTTTGTTCTTCCTAACACCAATAATATTAAATATGTTTCCCATTATTCCTTTAACAAAGTCATTATTTATCCAAATACTAATTTTGAACTTGTAAAAATTCTTTTCAGTTATGGCTTTATCCACTCAATATATCCTTCTAATGATATGTCTGAAATATATCCTTCCAAATTTTCAATTCATATTCTCCTATTTGTATCATAGTATCTTTTGTTTCTAATTCTATACAATTAATTTCTTGTCCTACTCCTTGCATTCTTAGTATCTTATTTTTCTTTTTTCGTAATTCATCTGGTAATACATTTGCTTTATTATTGAGATATTTGCTCCTATATCTACTAAAGCATGATACTTTCTTGATCTATATTTTTGATAATTAAATTTTATCAATATGTAATATAGTTTTGTCATAGCAATTTTATTTTTTGAATTACTATTATTTGGTAATTAATATTTATCACAATTCTTTCTTTTTATATTCTCCATGGTTTTACTTGTTCTAAGAAGTCATTTCCTAAGATTATTTTACATTGATTATCATTATTATCCATTACATAAAAATTTACAGTTATTACATCTCTATTATTGATTCTTATTGATGAGATAGTTCTATTTCCTTCATTAGTTACTTCTAAGTTATTATTTGTTAAATTTAATTGTAGTGCACTTTTTCCTTTTCTCGGGTCTATTAAGGCTATTACTTCTATCCAATTTGCTTCTTGTTTCACTTCTTGATCTTAACAATAATCTTTCTTCTCTAGATAATTCTCTACTTGTGCTAGGTATTGGTTCTAAACTAAAACTCCTTCTAGTAGTAGGTTGATTTATATTTACATTTAGTGTAGGTGTACTAATTCTTAATGATTTTTTTCCTATATTATCATTGGTTATTAACCTCCTTGAATTATTTTCATTTTCATAATATCCTATAGTATTATCTAATTCTAATCTTAATTGTTCAGGTATTTTTATTCTAGTTAAATCTAATTCAATTTCTTATAATACAGGCATAAAATGTTTATCTATTGTTATTTTACCTTTATTCTTTTTATAAATTTTATGTTCATTTGTAAATACTAGTCCTATCATGGTAGTTATACTTATAGTCCTTGATCCTGTTAATAATTTTATTCCTCCTAATTTATGATATATTAGTAAGGTTTTATTCATATTTTCATCAGCTCTTGAAATAGAAAAGTTAGTATTTATTATAAATTTAATTTTTGATATATTAAGTTTCCAGTTAATATTTCTAAAATACTATTTTTAACACTACTTATTATTCTTCCATCAGTTATTAATAATTCTATTGGTGAGTTTCCTCCTTCCTGAAAATAAGCTTTACTAATAATTGTACTCTAGCAATATATATTTATGTTACTTCATCCTTAAATGGTAATTTATTAATTTCTGCATCTATTAATGCTTTAGTTATTAATGGTATTCTCAACACTCCTTTTGTTAATGTTGATTCTATAGGGTATTTTTTTTCTAATACTACACAAGCATATTTTCTTGTTTTTTGGATTTTACAAGTTTGCCTACTTTTTTTATAAACTTTCATTTTTTAATTCTTCAAGTTTTAAATTTAATTTTAAATCTCTTATCTTTTCATATTGTTTTTAATTAAACATTCTTTTCTAAATTATTCCTTCTTTTGCACTCACAACTTTTTCATATTCATTTTGATTACTACTCTCATGTTCATCTTCTTATCTATTCATCATATACATATAACTCATTTCTTATTCTTTAGATTCACTATTCTTAGTTTCAGTTTCACTAATAATCTTTACTTTATAAATTTTTATGTCTGCATTATTTAATTCATTTTCTATTTCAAATAATTCTTCATCATATTTTATAGGTTTTAAATTTTTTTTATAAGCTTCTTTTATTATTTTCATAATTTTCTTATCTTTTTTACTTGGACAATTTGGTGATATATGTCCTAATTCTCCACAATTATAATATTTACATTTTTTAGGTTTTTTATTATAATTTATTCTCCTTTTTCCTTTTCTTTTAAAGAATTTTTTTGGTTTATATTTACTATGCTTTTATATATTCGAATATATATGTGATATATATTATATTATTTTATACATATATATATTTTGAATATATATATATATATAATATGTATATGTGATATATATTATATTATATTATATTAGTTTTAAATCTAATTTTATATGATAGATTAAATTTAATAACTAACATGATATGAGAGAATATCATGTCATTTTCATAATTTGAATTCATAAGATAAATTTGAATTAGATATGATATCATGAATTAAATTTATGAGATAAATTTGATTAAATTTTTATGAGCTTTTAAGTGAAAAATGAAAATCCTGATCTATATACTATATATAGATAGGGACGTCCTCTATGAAGAAAGAGAGAGTTAGAAAAGTTCTGATAGCAAAAACACTTTGAGAGTCATAAAATACCCTATAGAAAGAAAAACTAATGTTCAAAGAAGAACGGACGCTGGGAGCGCTAACATGCTATTCAAGTTAGAGAGCTATTTGTGTGGATACTGGTAGAGAAAGCAGATCTACGTTGTCATCTCTTGAGATCCAAACTCTTAAAGAGAACTTGCGCCAAATTTAAAGAATTAAAAGATAACTCTTCTATCCACCTTGACTTAAACGAGTTCTTTTGGTCCATATCAGGACAGGGACTTTAAAATTTTAATATTCCGCTATGCCTCCCTATCCAACAGTGGTACCAAAGCCAAGTCAAATTTTTGCTTAAGTTAGATTTTGGTTGATTACGTTCTCAAATTTTCATGTGATGAACTTCTTTAGATGAATGTTGCTTTAAAATTTTCAAAATTTATATGTGATATTTTTAAAATCTATATATGTTTTTCATGTGATGTTTTCGAAACATATATATATATATAAACTCATTATATATATATATATTTAAATTTATATGAATTTAAATAAATTAATATAATTAACATTTAGTTATATGATATGGGTTCTTAATATGACTAATGTTCGTCCATATGATGTGCGTTCTCAATGTCATTATTATTTGTCTACGTCCTCATATGGTTTAGGCTAGATTGTCAATATGATTGATGAATCTAAAGGGTCTAAGGCAGCAATTCATTCAAAGAGAATAAGCTTTTCGTGGCTAATTCTGCATAGCGCAACCTAATTCACAATTTATAGCCTTTCATTATATATGAATTATTTATTTATTTATTGTGTTTTCTTTGCCTTGAAGTTGTTTGAGTATGGTGATATATATGGCTCTATTTTTACAAGGGTTGTAAATTTTAAATATGGCCTGCGTGTCGTGCCTCTTTCTATAAACTCTAAATGTACATTCTCTTCTTATCTCAATCCCCTCGTATGTATAAATGAGGTTTCTTGATGTAATTTATCTTTTTAGAGAGGTCCTCTCATTGGCTTATGATGGATATAGGTTAGGTGAGCCATATTGTGTCATGTTTAATTATGCTTTTGATTAGATCATAATATGCATGATTTTGTATGAGATACAACTGCTTTCACTTTAAACGGTTATTAAATTAATAAATCAAACCCTCTAATTAAAACCTTAAGTCATAATGCCATCAATTAATGAAAACTTGTCAAAACCTAAATCATTCAAATGTAAGATCCACTAAAGTAGATACATTTGAGTTATCTTAGTGAGACAAGCATGAGTAGTAGTGCTACTCATAAAGATTCATTATTCTCTGACTTTATTGAAATTTTCAAAACGGTTTTAGACCTTAAGGCATTAAATGGAATTGAATATATGGGATCATATAATGATTGAATCTCATAAAAATCTAAGAGTTACATGTGATGTAATTAGTAAATGAGTTACCTACCTAAATAACTTAATTTTAAGCATCTTGCTAAAGCGGACTTAAATTTAAGTGAAATATACATATTAGCCCACTAATTAAATTTGAGGGTTGTTAGTTTTAGTGGAAGATATAAAATTAACTTTGTGTATTTTATTGTAAAATCATGTCGACTAGT
Organism: Prosopis cineraria; assembly: GCF_029017545.1. NCBI lineage: Eukaryota > Viridiplantae > Streptophyta > Magnoliopsida > Fabales > Fabaceae > Prosopis > Prosopis cineraria. The sequence continues at coordinate 35,228,743 of NW_026555339.1, read as the reverse complement.
AACACTACTGCACTATCGTTGCAATCAGTCCTTGAGAAGGACAAACTCAATGGGATGAACTTTTTTGACTGGTTCAAGAACTTGAGAATTGTTCTTAAGCAGGAAAGAAAGGCTTATGTCCTGGATGAACCCATTCCTGAGGAGCTTGTGGCCAATGCTCCAAGAGCTCAAGGGGATGCTTACACAAAGCACACCAATGACTTGGTGGATATAGGATGCCTAATGCTAGCTACCATGGTTTCAGAACTTCAAAGAGATTTGGGACACATGGAGGCTTATAAGATGATTGAACATCTCAAGGAAATGTTCCAGCAATAGGCAAGGCAAGAGAGGTATGAGACCACAAAGGCCTTACACTCCTGCAAGATAGCTGAGAATGCATCAATTAGCACTCATGTTTTAAAGATGAAGAGCTATATTGATCACCTTGAGAGGCTCAAATTTCTCTTAAGCCAGGAGTTAGCTGCAAATTTGATCTTGAACTCACTCTTGAAAAGTTATGACCAATTTGTTATGAACTATAACATAAATGACATGGAAAAATCCATTTCTAAACTGCATGGGATACTTAAAACTACTGAGCAAAACATTAAGAAAAAGCCTAGCATTGTTTTGATGTTTCAGAAAGGAAAGGGTATGAAAAAGAAAGGCAAAGGCAAGGGCAAGGAAAAGGGTAAAGGCTTAGATGATAAGACCAAAGAGTCAAACAAGCTTAAAACTAAGCCTCCAGCCAAGAAGGCAAAGCCTCCAAAGAAAGGATTTTGCTTCTTTTACAATAAACCAGGTCATTGAAAGAGGAATTACAAGCTCTACCTAGAAGATTTGAAAAAAAAGAAGGATAGCGGTGCTACTCCTTCAAGTATTTATGTTATAGACAATCACCTTTCTACTTCTTCTACATGGGTATTAGATACTACATATAGTTCTCATATTTGTACAAATGTGCAAGGTCTCAGAAACAATAGAAAGTTGATAAAGGGTAAAGTAGACCTACGAGTTGGAAACAAAGCAAGAGTTGCTACTTTAGTCATAAGCACTTATGAATTAGTTTTGCCTAGTAGGCTTTTGTTAGTTTTAAACAATTGTTATTATGCTCCTGCTTTGAGTAGCAACATTATTTCTCTTTCTTATTTGGATAAGGAAGGTTTTACTTCCGTTATTGGGAATGGTAAATGTTCTATTTATTGAAATGACATTTTTTATGCTAATGGTGATTTGTATTTTGGTCATTATCTCTTAAATTTGGAACATCCTAGTAATGAAAACATCTATAACGTAACTACCAAAAGGATCAAATTGAATGATTTGAGTCTAACCTATGGCATTGTCACCTGGGCCATATAAATGAGAAACACATTTCTAAGCTCTATCAAGATGGACTTCTCAACTCGTTTGATTTTGAATCTTATAACACTTATGAATCTTATTTATTAGAAAAGATGACAAAAGCACCTTTTACTAGGCATAATGAGAGGTCTAATGATTATTGAGACTCATACATACAGATGTATGTGGACCAATAAGTACAACCAGCAGAGGGGTTTATTTGTACTTCATTGTCTTTATCGATGACTACAATAGATATGGACACATCTACCCAAGGAAACACAAATCTGAATCTTTTGAAATGTTCAAAATATTTCAAAATGAAGTGCAAAACCAACTTGTAAGACTATTAAAACTCTTCAATTTGATTGAGAATGTGAATATTTAAGTTAAGAATTCATTTATCATATCAGGAGTTGTGGGATAGTCTCACAATTAACTCTTCCAGCAACACCACAATGGAATGGTGTTTTTGAGCAGAGAAATCAGACACTATTAGATGTGGTTCAATCCATGATGAGTCAAGTAGATCTTCCACCATCCTTTTGGGGCCATGCACTAGAAATAGCTGCATTCACACTGAACTATGTTCCATCTAAGGTAATTGAGCAGACACCATATGAGATATGGACAGGGAAGAAATATAGTTTGTCTTTTCTCAAGATTTGGGGAAGTGAGGTTTATGTTAAGAAACAAGCTTCAGATAAGTTAGCACCCAAATCCACAAAGTACCTTTTTTATGGGGTATCCTAAAGAAACAAAGAGATACTATGTCTACAATCCCATCGATAACAAAGTGTTTGTAATTCAAAATGGTATCTTTCTAGAAAAAGAATTTATCTCTAAAAGAACCAGTGGGAGCAAGATACATCTTGAAGAAATTCGAGAACCATAAAATAATACAGAGTCATAGATGAAAAATTGAGAAGACTCACAAGAAGTAAATAAGCCTACTCAAATAACATAAAGCTCGTGAAGGTCTAATAGGACACGGTATCATCTTCAGATATATGAATTTTTAATTAATGAATGTCGTGATGTGTTGCTCATGGAACGCAATGAACCAACCACCTATCAAGAAGCCATAGTAGGACCAAATTATAAGAAATGGCTAAATGCCATGAAGTTTGAAATGCAATCTATGTATGATAATAAGATATGGACCTTAATCGATCTACCTGAAGGAATAAAAATCATCAGGTGCAAGTAGGTTTTTAAGGAAAAAACTAACATGGATGGCAAATTAAATGTCTTCAAGGCACGATTGGTTATAAAATGATTCACCCAAACTCATGGTGTAGACTATGATAAAACCTTTTCACCAGTCGTAATGGCTATATCAATCAGAATCCTCCTTGCTATTACAGCATATTATGACTATGAAAGATGGCAGATGGATGTTAAAATAGAATTCCTTAATAGGCGTCTACTTGAGGAACTGTACATGATACAACCTGAAGGTTTTGTGCATTTAGAGGACTCTGGAAAGGTGTACAAGCTTCAAAGATCCATTTATAGATTGAAGCAAGCATCTCAGAGCTAGAATTAACATTTTGATGAAGTAATTAAAGAGTTTGGATTCATTCAAAACATTGATGAACCTTGTGTTTATAAAAGAGTTAATGGTAGCACAGTTATATTTCTAGTGCTATATGTAAATGATATCCTACTCATTAGGAATGATATTCCTACCTTACAGAATGTCAAGTCTTAGTTAGAAAAATCTTTCTCTATAAAGGACATAGGTGAAGCCACTTATATCCTTGGGATTAAGATCTATAGAGATAGATCCAAAAAGCTGATAGGCCTAAGTCAAAGCACATATATAGACAAGATATTGTATAGGTTCAGTATGTAGGATTCAAAGAAGGGTTTCATCCCCATATCTTATGGCATTCATCTCAATAAAGACTAGTGTCTTAGTACATAAAAATAACGAGATCGCATGAGTTAGGTTCCATATGCCTTGACAATTAGATCTATCATGTATGCCATGTTGTGCACTTGACCAGATGTTTCATTTGCCTTAAGTATGACCAGTAAATACCAAGAAAATCTAGGAGAGGATCATTAGATTCTTGTCAAGAATATCCTAAAGTACTTAAGAAGGACTAAGGATTTATTTTTAGTATATGGAAAATTGAATGACGAGCTAGTTGTAACAAATTACACAGATGCAAGCTTTCAAACTGACCAGAATGACCTTAAATCATAATCAGGATATGTGTCCACCTTAAATGGTGGGGCAATGAGCTGGAAGAGCTTAAAGTAGAGCTCAACAGCTGATTCTGTAATAAAAGCTGAGTATATAGTAGCATCAGATGCAGCTAAGGAAGCCATTTGGATCAGGAAGTTTATTGCTGAACTAGAAATAGTGCCTAACATCTGAGATCCAATAAACTTGTTTTATGACAATAATGGTTTAATTGCATAGAGCAAGGAGCCAAGGTCACACTAAATGACCAATCATATACTCATGCTTTTTCACCTTATCAAAGAGATCAATGATAAAGGCGATATAAAAATATGCAGAGTAGCAAGAGAAGACAATATTGTTGATCTTCTTACAAAGCCTCTTACACAGGCGAAATATGAGCATCATGTCACGACAATGGGAATTAGACAAATTAATGATTATACCTAGTACAAGTGGGAGGATGTTGGAAATTGTGCCCTAGGGCCAATCATTGTACTATGTACATTGTTTTTTAATAAATTTCTCTTTTGTTATCATATCAATTATATGTTCAATATGATAACTGTATCCTTGAACAAACTATAGTGATTGTTCTAAATGTCACTAGTCAGTCATCTATGAGGGATCATAGATGAAACAAGACTAGTATGAATTTGATTAATTATAGAGATACAAATTAAAGTCATAGGTACTTAAAAAAGTCTAAGGTGCTGGATTGACCCTCTATGAGAAAGTTACATGGTACAAGTCATAATCTTATCTCATATTTAATTATATCACTAAGCCCTTTGACTTGAGATAATCATGGATTCCTATATAATGACCATTGAACTTTGACCTAGTCAAAAGTCACCTTCGATCAGGTAATCATAAAGGCTATAATTGAGTTTAGTTATATTCATGCAGAGGAATATGAGTAGTCAAGATGAAATTTGTCCCTCACATTAAGTGAGAGATATTACTGGTTCCTTCGATGAGTATGACTAAGAAAATATATGGCCATACTATAATGGAAAGGGTCTTTTTTCTATTGCTATTGTCAGTCCACTCAAAGATAGAGAAAGTAATGGTCAGGTAAAGGAAAATGACAATTTCATGTTTCATACTTGACCAAAATATTGCGTGACAAAAGGGATGGATATGGTTGCATGATAGGTTATATCGGATCATCGATTCCCATGTGAATTGAGTAGTAGCAATGTTTTGCTAGAGGCCACTTGTGACTTGCAAACTAATAGCGTAATTAACTTACTGCCAATTTCATATAGGCATATAAGGTCGTACACAAGAACAACCTAACTCGAGCTATAATGTCCAAAATTATTAAATCTAGAATATGTCTAGATTCAATGAATGTAATATAGGGTGAATGAATTATATATATATATACACACACACTTGAATATTTATTTGATAAATATTTATATATATATTTATATGAAATATAAAATTTAAAATATAATTATATATATATATATGTTCGCATATATATATAATATAATATGTATATGTGATATATATTATATTATATTATATTACATTATATTAGTTTTAAATTTAATTTTATATGATGGATTAAATTTAATAACTAACATGATATAAGAGAATATCATATCAGTTTTATAATTTAAATTTATAAGATCAATTTGAATTAGATATGATATCATGTATTAAATTTATGAGATAAATTTAATTAAATTTTTGTGAACTTTTAAGTGGAAGACGAAAATCCTGATCCATATACTATATATAGATAGGGAGGTCCTTTATGAAAGAAGAGAGAGTTAGAAAAATCCTAACGGCAAAACTATTTGAGAGCCATAAAATACCTTATAGAAAGAAAAACTAACATTTAAAGAAGAACTGATGTTGGGAGCGCTCGCACGCTGTTCGAGTTAGAGAGCTATTCGTGTGGATACTGATAGAGGGAGCATATCTACATTGTTAGCTCTTGAGATCCAAACTCTTGAAGAGAACATGCACCAAGTTCAAACAATTAAAAGGTAACTCTTTTATCCACCTTGATTTAAATAAGTTCGTTCAGTTCATATTAGGATAGGAATTTTAAAATTTTAATCTTTCGCTGTGTCTCTCTATCCAACAAATTGGCTGGTAGAATGTCAAAGCCAATTTTGTGTGACAAATCACACAAAGGACCAACTTACTTTCACACGTGGAATGGCTGGTTATAAAACTCAATCTATTTAGGAAGACAAATCACACATGGAATACTTTATTACACACACGTAAAATGGCTAGTTACAAATTAAGCCATTCTATAAAACATATCACATGTGAAACTCATGTGCATTCAAGTATAGATATCATGATTGAAAAGACTTAGAACAATAAGTGATAAATCACCAAAGTGTATTGTCACACCTCGAAAATAGAGGGTGACTGGCACGGGTGTGAATTATATCACGCATTCCCGTAAGCCTTAAAATAATTTTTTTTATTTTTAAAAATAATCAGATTATATAAAAAATTTAACACTATTAATATTAATTGTCATAACAAGACTTCAAATTCTTTTTATTTTTTGAAATTTCGACAGAACCTTCCTTGTAAATACGATCTCCCAAAAGTTCTATAACAAAATTTTTCAAAAAAAAAGTATGAATCAGGAGCTTAGCTCCTTCCAGCCAGCAACAATATACAGATCAAAATAAAATTCTAACAACAATCTATGTGAAGCAACTGATCTTTCTTCTAGATTTAAAATGTATGAGTACTAAAATATTTATATAAAAAATATAACTGTATTGCCCTTTTTAAGGTCGATGGTAGGATCAGCATCAGCTAACGAATCTGAGACCCAAATAATTTTTTTTAGTGAATATCATCCTAACAATAAATAATTGATCATGAATAAACAAAAAGTTCAAAATAATTATGTAACCAAAGAGGCAATTTCTTCCATAAAAATTTCATAAGCTTTGGAATGAAATGGCTCTATAAAATTTAAATAAAATTGTAAATCATTGAACTATCATTAAAATTGTTATTATCACTTGATTTCAAGAAAGCATGTAAATGAAATAAATACTTATAAATAAGTTACTAAGTAAGAACCAATGAAATATAAAATTACCAAATAATCAAATTATAATTATAGGGACTTATTAGAACAATTAACAAACACGGACACATAGTCCATGAAGGTAAATAATCCAAACGTGGCTTATGCCACAAAGACAAACGTGGGCACATAGTCCACGAGGGTAAGTAACCAAACACAATCGAAGCTACGAAACAAACGTGGACACACACAGTCTACGAGGGTAATGCTAACCAAACGCAGCTCAAAGCCACGAAATCAAATGTGAGTATAATGCTCACAAATAACCATCCCTCCGTTCCACGTGCGTTGGCCATCGCACGGGGTTAGCACCTCCTATAAATACCCTACTAGTTAGGTGTACCATGGTGCGCTAAGGGCTAACAAAATTGCCGTTAGCAACTAGTGTTCTATATAAAGTCCCCTTGAAATTCACTTTCAAACCAATTTCAAACATGCGAGAATATAATCACTATTAAATAAAATTTTCATTTCCAATGTCAAACTCGCATGAATCATTTTTCGTAGCAATTCAATAATTTCTAAAATGAAAATCCCATAATTAAAATCCAAACTCGTATTTACTGATAAAATAAAATTATCAAATTTGGTAAAGATAACTTTACAAAAATAAAGTACTTTAATCAACAAAATATCCAATAATCACATTGTTGCTGTAAAAAGGATTCGTATAAAAATTTAATATTTCAGTAAAAAAATTTTATTAGACAATCAGTTGGGACGGTATTCATTTACCTGAAATTTTCAGAACTAAAATTCACCTCTCACCATTGATCAAATTTCTCCTCCTCCAAATATCCTATAAATCATATTAAAATTCTATTCAACCCTCAACCAGTACAATAATTCCTTTTTAACATTTCCACCACTAATAAGCTATAATAAATTTAAAACTTTAAACCAAAGTTATATATAAAAATATATTTCTCATCAACATTTTGTCAAGGCACCAAATATGTATCCTTTCCAATCTCCTCATAACAACTCTAGTGTTTAAATATTTTCTCAACAAATTATTAGTCTCCAAGAATTCCAATAATCATATATTATTAATTTTATAGTCAAATATTCTTTACACCTTTCAAGTTAAATTTATAGATTAATAACTTCTAAACTAACTCTACTTCTCACAAGAATTTATGAAATTTTAAAGTCAAATTCAATTCTTCTAATAAGCACTTTAATAAGCATTTTATAGACACTAATCTCCCATTATCATATCTAACCTCTTCTCTTCCAACTTCATTTTACCAAATTCTTCAACATCAGTCATTCCAACCAAGTTAATTTATTCCAAAAATTATGACCATATGAAGATTAGTATCAAGCTTTAAGATGGATTTTCAGCTCAACATTTGAATTTGTTATTCTCTAAGACACACAAGCAGCAACCAAACACACCAAAATTCTATAGCTTCAACCATTAAAATGCTCGCACAGAAAATTAACAAGATGAAGGGTATAAAATTTCAGACATGAATCAGCAACCATAAAGAAGACAAACAGAATAAAGCTGATTGAAACTATAGAACAAAATTCGTGTATTAACAGCAGCATCTACAGGACACAATTTTTCAGCATCAGCTCCATCTTTTCATCCATGCACACGCACAAAAATTTTTTCAAGGAAAGGAGATAAGATCAAGTTTCTAACCTGAAAATTCCTACATGCACCAGCAGAGGAAGAAAAAAAATTCCACACACTAACAGCAACATCTACAGTGATGCACGGACGAATGGAGGAGCAAAACTAAAATTTATGATCACCCAGGCCTCCAACAACGGTAATAGAAGAGTAGCAGCTCAACAAATCACAGTAAATATGAGCTGGAATAGGGGAGAATGAAGAGATCTTGTAGACGCACAGCAGCAATAAACGAACTTCAGTACTTATCAATGTCGGATGATTTGAAGTAATGGTGGTCACTCACGTTGGTGAAAACAACGACTGAAACAGAAGGGAAAATGGTGAAGGTTCAAAGGAGGAGGAAAGAATGAAATCTCAGAGCATCCTTCACTCTCTCTCTCTCTGCTACGTCTGGAAAAATCGAAGGAGTGAAGATTTTTATCTAATTTGAAGGAGGGCAATTCTATAATTTCATAAAGCAAAAAGACAAAAAAATAAGGCCAATTATGGTCTTATTCAGGTTCAAACTTGGGACCAAATAGGAAGATACTTGCTTTGTTACCACTACAACAACTTTCCTTCTTGTCATAATAATTCCAAAGACTAATATAGTTACCATTAAACTGCAAACTTATATATTTAATTTTACTTAAAATTTTGGGTTACCACATGTATAATATGAAATAGGCTTGAAATGTCTTAAGACTCACTTAGCTAAAATGTACTCAAAAGATTTAGTGACAAATCATGTGTGAATACATTCAACTTCAAGCATGAAATGACACTTTTCAATATGCAAGGGAACACAAGGTTTTAATTCAAGCGCATGAACACAAGGGTAACTTGCGTGAATAGGAGTATAGAAGCTTTATCAAAGCATCACACAAATACAAGTGACAAATTATGTGTGGATCACAACTGGTTCATATGAAACATTAGTCAGTGTCCTAAGGTGACAAATCACGCATGGGACCATAAGGAAATGATGTGTGAATCATTAGACAGTAAAAAGCTCAACTTCTATGATCCCAAAATAAGCTAGAATTGACTAAGATAAGTCCTAAAATGCACAAAAGAGACTTATAAGCCAAGGATGATGCATTCATTTAAAGATTGATAATATTTGATTAAGCTTTTAAAGTTTTCACATTGAATCAAAGAAAAAAGAAATAACTTATCCCATAATTTTTGATACATGTATCACATATTACAGTGCATGTGATACATGTCACAATACATGACACATTTTTGAGAAAAATAAATTACTTCATTTTCTTGTAAGTGGGTATGCATCTATGCTTCCGCAAGCCCTTTTTATTAAAATTTGAATTTATGATTAACATGTTTTCAATTAAGTCGAGATCTTGCATTTTAAAAACAAATTAAGAGCTTATATTTATTTGTTGTGTTGTAGTTGTATTGTGACGTGTGGTTGGGTAAGTAAAGTCCAGGTAAATTGTGAGACTTTACAAACATCTTATTTGTAACACTTGAAAATGCGACGTAAATGATGCACGAGAGTGAAAGTTCCAACTTTTGGAGTGAAAACCAATAAGAAGGGAGTCACGACCAAGATTTTGAGAAAAATCTTGGGAAACCATTTAAAGAAAATAAGGATGGTCTGTGAAATTAAAAATAGGTTCGAGAGTCGATTGAGTGTGGAGAAGGTGTTAGACATCCCACAATACCCAATCGTAAGAACGGTTACCTAAAGTTAATTGTGTTAAATTAATATGGCTTTAAAGTTATTTTAATTATTTCTTTTCTTATTCACGTGTTTAAAAAATAATAATAATAAAATGAAGAATATTTATTAATTTACAAGGGAGAACTTGACTCAGAATTAGACTCTAAGGCCTACGTGTCTTGCAATGGGGATCAAAGTCTACATAGTTCGGGATTATAAATTATTGGTGAAAATATTTTTTTGATGAGAAATTAATTATAAAAAATTCACCATTTTTCAAATAAAAAAATTTTCTGAAATTTTGATGTGTGTGTTTTAAATTGCAAAAAATAATTTAATTTTAATTATTTTCTCAATTTTTTGAAAATTGAAAAAAAAAGGAGTAAATTTTAAAATTATCTTTTTATATTTTATTATTTCTTTAAAAATTTAACTACTATACCTGTAGAGCCTTATTGGCTCATACGATAATATAATTATTTTAAATATTTGCAGAGATTACGAAATCTTACACCATAAAAGAGTTTAACATTTTAATTGATTTACTTATATTTTTAAATGTTAGTAATAATTTGTTTAAGCATGTATACATATATTTTTTAAATAATCTTAATTATTATACCTGCAAAATCTTATTAATTTATACGGTAATATGATTATTTTAAATATTTGTGGAAATTCAAAATTTTCACATAATAAAATATTTTATACTCTATTTTTAAATATATTTTAATGTGTAAATATATAACTTATATTTTTAAACATAGAAATATTAATCATTATACTTGCAAAGTCTTATTGACTCATATAGTAATACAATTATCTTAGAGGTCTACAGAGTTTTAAAAATCCCACATGACTAAAAGATCTAATCAGTAAATATGATTATAATTTAAATACATTAATTTAATTAATTAAATTTATTAAAAAATATTTATTATTTTATTTAAAAAATTCATTTATATTTACTATATAAATAAATAATTGCAACATCTGTGAGGACTTATTATCCTACGTGATGATGCAATTAATTTAAATTTCTATGAAGATTCTTTAAAATTTAAATGATATTTAAATATTTTATTAATTTAAATTAAAAAATTAATTTTAATAATAGGTCATTGAAACCCATACTTAATGTACACAAAATTGATTCTTACACTTGCAAAATCTTATTAATTTACATGGTATGAGATCATTCTAAATACCTGCGGAAATTTTTAAAATCTCACACAACAAATAGGTAATCAAGATATTTACATTTGCAATCAGTGGATAATATGAATTTAGCATTCAAAGGAATAGAGAAAGAAACTACTTTGACACTTCACTTCTCTTTTGACTTGAGGATGTGTTCTTCAAGATTTTTCAAATTGGCTTAATGCCTAGTGATAAATCACATATATTGCACACTTTTCTTTTACATTTATAACCATATGTTATTGTTTTAGACCCTTCTATGCATGATTTTTTTAATTACAAGGCCACGATAAACCGTGCAAAGAGACTAAAATTTAGTCATACCTAAAACCATGAGGTTTCTACATTCATGAGGTGGTACATCAAAAATCATTCTATGCATGATTTTAGCACTAGATTTGATCATAGGTTCATTTACATTGAGTTTTGGCATTAGGGTATTTTGGTCATTTTTGCACATTTGATTGGAATTAAATGTTTTTAATCTAAAATTTCAATTCCTTAGCACATTTTATTACTTGAAAAATTTTTATTTTAAGACTTTAATTGGTCCAATTGCATAAGATTGATTTTTGTTTTGTTTGTTTTGTGTTTTAAGAAATTTGTAAGCCAAATATAGTAATTTTTTCTTTTTTCTTTTTTAAATCAACTTTAACTTTTTAAAAGGAGAAAAGCGGAGAATTAAAATGAAGAGAAGGATGGAAAAAGAGAATGTGAATGCTGGAGCCGGGATTTTGGAACCACGCACACACAATCAAATGGTGGGAGTTGGGCCATTCATTTTGATCACTGAGACACATAATCACACACCATTACTCATGTTCTGAGTTTTCAATTAGACGCACAGCTGGCACATGCCAGGATGATCGCATTCAACCTCCTCTCAATCAGAGCTTTAACAGACACATGATCTTCACTATTCGGCCATACACAATCGCTCATTCCTCTCGGTCTTGATTCGAACACCAGCACAGCTACTCACATACACAATTCATCCTTTCTCAGTGCGAGTTCGGCCAGGGGAGATTCATCACTCAAACACACAGCTCCCTCAGCTCCCCACGGACATTTTCTTTGATCAGTCATTGAGGAGGACAAGATGAGTAGCCGAATTCTTTCCAGAGTTCTTTAAGGGAGATGAAATTTTTATTTGAGTTTTCTTAATTTCTTTCCAATTCAGTTCTGTTGCAATTCACCTCTGAGTTTTTTGATTTTATTATTGATATTGACTTGATGATTCATGGTTGATTTCATTTTTTAAGAGACTTAGTTGCTATAAATTGGCTCTTTAATTGGATGGTGTACATTATATGTTTGAATTTATGCTTCAATGGTTATTGTTGTGTAAATGCTAATCTATCCAATCCTTGTAGTGATGTCTAAATCATTTAGCTTTCATTTAGGTCTTAAATTGAAGTTAAGTATTTAATTCTTGATTGGTTTTAAGTGTTAGAACATGGTCAAGGCAAGACAAGGTCTAATTCTTGAGTCAAGTCATTGTTTGACATAATTTTTTTAGGGATTGTGTCTTGGTCTAAGTCATAATCACCTTATCCTAATGGTAATTAGGTATTTTACTTAATGTCAAATGAGTTGTAAGAACCGAACGAATTGAACTTAGGATTTTATGATGATGAAAGTAGATTCAAACCTTAGGGAACTCATTTGTTTGCTTGGTTAAATCAATATCACTTTATTCTACATTTTTCATATAAAATTTAGAAAAAAAAAACTAAAAATACTTCTTGATTTTTATCAAACCAATAGTGACTTTAAGTTATAAAATGGTTTATGAATTGAACTTGATTGTTTAAGCTTGCTCTCTTGGGATTTTAATGACCTAGAGTATACTCAATTACATTCTAATTTCTTTGAGAAGCTTGATACAACTTAGAGCTTTTCACCCAGATATGGCTTTTGAAATGAAATAGTGAAAGTAGTGGTAATAGCATCCAACTATTAAAAGAAAAAAGATTCACACATTATTATTACCATCAATCACCCACTTTATTTCTCGTGGAAATCAAAATCAAGTTAATGTTTTAACTTTAAGAAACAAAGAAATAAAAAATCAAATTCGGTTCATATGCTCTTTTATGCTAAAAAAGAGAGTATATTTTAGATCTAATTTAACCTTGGTCTAACAAGCATAATAATTCCTTCACTTTGCTTGAGACAAAACTATGATGGGAATATGCATCAAAATCAGATCAAGGTAAATTGTACAGTAAACAAGAATTTTATTCAGAGTTTCCCCTTTTTAACAATAATCATCATACGTTCTTCAAGGTAATAGGATTAATCAAAATAATTAAGAAGGCAACTAAACTTTTACTTGAAGTTTTCTTTCTACTCTTATTGCCTCATGTGTGTTCTTCATGTCTTGCTTCTCTCCTCCTTCCTCACTTACAGTCACAGAACACTGCTTCTCCTACGCAGTACTACTCTTGTCCACCGAGTCTGTGAGAGTCTTCTTTGTCTTGGCAAGCTTCTTAGCCTTCAAGACCTTCATAACCTTTTGAGTAGTGATGAGCCTATAAGCATGGCTGAGGTTGAGAGTCTCATTAGGGCCAAGAAGCTTGACATGGGTGAAACGAATAGTCTTGTGGTCCTCGTTTTGGTGTTGATCCTCAGAAAGAGGTAATGGAATCATCAAAAAGACATAATGACCAGGGTTCATCTTCATGATCTCACTAGCACTGACAAACCACTACAACCTCTCTATCCTGCCACGAGGGGCTGAATCACGAAAGCAGCAGCATCCACTGCCAGATTTCGCGTTCTCCTTTAGCACACGGCGTCGCCTTTCATTTGCCAAGCCACCGCTGACCTCTGCTACCTCCTCTTTCTGAAAAGTTTTTTTTTTTTTTCTTTGAAAGCAGACATAGGGAATGGCCTTTTGGAGCTTGTGTGTGAGGCCAGAAGTGCTTGCGTGCCGGACTCTAACTTCTAACTGCGATCATGGAGAGTTAGGATGAAAAACACTTTACTACTCTTCTCACGCGTGCGTGTGTTTGCAGAATGAATCGAAGAACCTCCACCTTTCAGTGGTTTTTTCTTTTTTTATAACCCTTTTTCTTTTCTTTCTTAAAATATATATATATATAACTTTACATTTTTAACTTAAAATGAGAATATTTAAAATGAAGGATCTTTTATTTCAAATTTAAATTTTCTCATTTTTAAATTTTTAAAAAAAAAATTATTTTAAAATTTTGTTATATTTGTTTCAACTATGATTTTTAAATTTTAATTTTTAAAAAGAAAGATCATTTAGAATTGAAAATATTTTCTTAATCTTAGATTTTCTTACTTCTTAAAATTTAAAAGAAAATTTTTTAAATTTTTTAAATTAATTGTTTTAATTAATCAAAAGAAATAAAATTCTAATTAACAAAAGATTAGCTAGGCTAAAAATAAAATCAATCCCTATTTAATTTTTTTATCTTTTCATTTTATCTATATTATTAAAATTTCATTTTTTGTGTTAAAATTATTATTATTTTTACTAAATTTAAAAAAATGTTCAAAAAAAAAAATACAGTGTTGACATTATTTTATTTTTAGTATTGGCTATATATAACAAAAGGATTATAAAAATTATTTAGATGCCCACATTTAATACCTTATTATACCTCAAATAAAATTAATTTCAATAAAAAACACCTATTAAAAATAAAAAATAAATAATAATTTATTTTATTCTTTCACAAATTATTTTAAAATATGATATTACATGCATATAAAAAATATATGTGATCTCCACATAAATTAAAATTTAAACAACATATTCTAGTTAAAAAGTTATTACTTGCAAATATAAATAACCACTTATTTTATTTGAGGATCTGTTATCCTGGTACATATGAAAAATTTAAATATTTTTTTATATGATTATCTAACTAAGTTAAATTTAAGTATTATTTAACACAATTTTTTTATATGAATAGTTATATTTTAAATGTTTCATTAAAAATAATTTGTAGTTTATATACGTATCAGTGCAATTAGAAATTTTTAATATTTTAAAAAAGTTATGTGATTTTCGGCCAGCCTAATTAATAAGAACCTGATTTAAAGAAAGTATGGATTTTTAAGATAATAAGATTTATGGTCGAGCCAAGGGTTTATAAGCAGCCGGCTGCCCACCAATTAGGCGCCTGGCTGTTCTCCCTCACTCACGGTCACACTTCCTTATTAGAATTTGAGTTCAGAAGCAGCTTCCTTCGTCTTCACCGTCCACTGTTCCGAATCCAGATTTCTAGTCTTTGATAAGAGCACAGTCCTGAAATGGAAAAGAAACTAGAAACAAAAAAGAAGGAGACAAGGAAGAAGAGACAGAGAAGAAGGAGGCGAGGGAAGAGAGAGACATAATTCCACTTATGCCATAACGGTTTTGCGGAAACACAGGCGCATACAAAAGGTTCAGCAGTACATGCCTATGAAAAGACAAACAAGGACAAAACAATAATATAAAAGATAAATGTATCCTCTCTGCACATAATATCATATCAGTGCTTCCCCCTTAACATCCTTGTCCTTAAGGATGATGAGCCCGTGCAAAAGAAGGAAACCGAGTTGTAATATCCACCCAAAAATCCCATGTGGTAGTATCTGGAGAGTCATCTTTCCAATGAACCAAGACTTGAGTCACAGCACGATGTTGACATTGAACCATGCGATGATCAAGAATAGCATATGGTTCTCGGGCTACTGCCATATCTCCAATATCAGTTGGAAGGGGCACCACTAGTAGTGATGGATTCGGGCAATATTTTAGCTGAGAGATATGGAAGGTAAGTCAGGAGGTAGAGCTAAAGTATATGCAACTTCACCCACACGAGCTAACACCTGATACGGACCGAAGTAGTGAGGACTTAACTTTTTAGAGGTACGACGAACTAGAGACATTTGACGATAAGGCTGAAGCTTAAGAAAGACCCAATCACCCACTGAAAACGAACGGTCTGTACCATGACGATCGGCCACTTGTTTCATATGGTTGATAGCAGTAGCCAAGTTTTGCTGAAGTTACTGCGGAAGGCGTTCCTGAGAAGTAAAGGAGCGGTCAATAGTTTCCACAGATGACTCGTAAGGTAAATATGGTAAATGAAGAGGTGGTGGTTGGCCATACATGATCTCAAAAGGAGTAGTTCCCACAGACGTATGAAAGGTAGTATTATACCACCATTCTACCAATGGCAGCCATTGCAACCAGTCACGAGGTTGCTGCCAAGAGAAGCTTCTTAAGTACTGTTCAAGACAGCGGTTGAGCACCTCACTTTGCCCATCACTTTGAGGGTGGTAGGCACTTGACATATTCTGTTTCACTCCTAAACGCAATAAAAATTCGCGCCAGAATTTGCTTGTAAAGATAGGATCTTGATCATTGACTATGTTGGTAGGGGCGCCGTGAAGTTTATATATATTGTTAATGAAAAGTTGGGCCAATTGAGAAGCTGTGAAAGGATGAGCTAGTGGAACAAAGTGGGCGTATTTGCTGAGTCTGTCAATAACAACCCAGATGGTATCTTTGCCCCCTGATTTTGGGAGTTTCTCAATAAAGTCCATAGATATGCTCTACCATACTCCTTGAGGAATGGGTAATGGCTGCAATAGACCCAGATAGGCCACAGTTTCATATTTACAGCGCAAGCATGTTTCACACTGTTTGATAAAATCCTTAATATCAGTCAACATGGCTTTCCAATAAAAGAGATATTTAATTCTCTTATGTGTGGCAGAGATCCTTGAATGCCCTCCTTGTGGACTCTCATGTAGCCACTGTAAAATGCGTTGCTTCAGCTGGTGTTGTCCTGGACCAATAACTAATTTCTGCTTCCGAAGTAATATGTCAGACTGCCACTGATATTTTGGATGAGAGTTTGCATCCATTTTCAGATCATGTATAATGTTTTGAAGTGATGGATCAGTAGCCCATTGTTCCTTGATACAGTCCCACAACTCAGATGAGACTGAAGAAACTGATAAGTGCAGGAGTTCCCCATGAGTTGCTCTAGATAGAGCATCAGCTGCATAATTCTCAATCCCTTTTCTGTACTTAATGTCATATTGTAGACCCATTAATTTGGTAATCCAGGTGTATTGAGAAGGAGTAGATAATCGTTGTTCCAATAAAAATTTGAGACTCCTTTGATTTGTCAAGATAGTGAACGGTTGAAGACACAAGTATTGGTGCCACTTTGTCACAGCATGTACAATGGCTAATAATTCTTTGTCATACACAGATAGTAGCTGATTTCTGGGGAAAGTACTTTGCTAACATATGCAATTGGGTGGCCTTTTTGAGTAAGCACAGCCCCAATTCCCATATTTGATACATCTGTCTCCAATGTGAAAGACCTATTGAGATTTGGTAACGCCAATACTGGAGCACAAATCAAGGCTTCCTTAAGGGTATGGAAAGCTTGATCTGCCTCAGGTCCCTAATGAAAGTTATCTTTCTTCAATAAATCTGTGAGTGGCCGAGCTATGATCCCATATGACTTAATGAAACGTCTATAATAGCCCGAAAGACCCAAGAACCCACGAAGTTCCTTAATAGTGTGTGGTGTAGGCCAAGCCTGTACCGCTTGAAGTTTGGCTGCATTTGCTGCTACTTTCCCATCAAAGATAGTATGGCCAAGGTATTCAATCTTTGTAACAACAAAGGTACACTTAGAGCGCTTCACATAGAACTGATTTTTCTGTAAAATATCAAAGACTACTTGTAAATGAGTTACATGAGAATTAACATCAGGGCTGTAAACAAGTATGTCATCAAAAAACACTAAAACAAATTTTCTCAAGAGGCCATCAAAGATAGAGTTCATAATGGCTTGAATGTGGAAGGAGCATTTGTGAGACCAAATGGCATCACCAAATATTCATAATGTCTAGCATGAGTTTGAAAAGCTGTTTTCTAAATATCTTCTTCCCGCATACGGATTTGATGGTATCTCGAACGAAGATCCAGCTTGGAAAAAATTCGAGCAGCCACTAATTCATCTAATAAATCTTCAATTAGTGGAATTGAAAACTTGTCACAAACAGTAGCCTTGTTGAGAGCTCTATAATCCACACATATGCGCCAACTACCATCTTTTTTCTTAACCAACACTATGGGGGAGGCAAAAGGAGAAGTGCTATGTTGAATGATTCCCTGTTCAAGCATATCCTTGATCATTTGCTCAATCACATCTTTTTGAAAAGCTGGATAATGGTATGGTCTCAAATTAATAGGGATGGTTCCCTCTTTTAATATGATTTGGTGATCATGTTTTCCTCAGGATGGTGGCAGAGATTGTGGCTCTTGAAACAAGTCAGTATATTGATTAAGTAATCCCTCTATTGGAATAGGCAAGCTCTCTGTCAACTCCGCTTGGATGGTATGACATCCAACTTGAGTACAAATAGGGATTATGTGAAGACACAAAGCTTTAGGTTGAGCCTCAATTAGCTTCAACATTTTCTTCTCCCCAATGACACAATTTTTCCTTGATGCTACAACAGTCAACTTAACTCTCTTACCATGCCACAAAAACTCCATAGCCAGATTTCTACAATCAAGCTGTATAATTCCCAGTTCTCGAAGCCATTGCATTCCCAACACCATGTCACATCCTGCTAGGGGTAATAAGAATACATTAATTTCAAACTCTATCCCATGCGTACTCCATTTTAGATTTTGACATACCTGAGTTCCCAACAAAGAGCTTCCCCTGCTATAGCTACAGTAAGGAGAGTAATATCTTGACAAGGTAAGTTGAGTTTTCTCGCTGTTCTTGAGTCTAAGAAATTATGAGTGCTCCCGGTATCTATCAGAATATACAGTGTGTGTTTCCCAATTCTCCCCATAATCCGCATGGTATTGTAAGTAGCTAGCCCATGCATTGCATTTAGAGAGATAATCGACTGCTCTTGAGTCTCACTACTATTTTCGATGTGCTCATCCTCAGCTTTTATCAATTGAACTTCGAATCCTGTTTCTTCTGTATCTTCCCCATTAACTTCCATTAAAAATAACTGTAAACGTTGTTTTTAGGCACAGTCATGACTAGGGAAATATTTTTCTTTTCAATAATAACACAAGTTTTTGGAACGACATTCTTCCAATTCTTCAACTGTTATCTTCTGTTTGAAAGTCATGTTGGGTCGCCCTAATATACCTCGTTCGCCAACATGGGAAACTAAAGCACCTTCATGAGAAGGGGTCACTTTTTTCCTATCAACTTGTGGCCCTTTGTCTTTACTAGTGTGAGTCAAAACTCTCAACGGCGTAGGAGTCAATAGGAGACCCTTTGACTGATTAGAATAACTGGGAGGGCTACTGTAATTTTTACTCAGAATGAGATTCATTGTGAACTTATGTAAGGAATCCAAATTTATCTCTTGCAACTTAGCAAGCTTCAATGCCTCTAGCAGAGTTTGCAGTCTCAACAATCGCACACCCGATGCGAGCTCGGATGTGAACACCGTATTTTGTCCGGGCATTTTTTTTAATTTTAATAATAAAAAATCAAGCAATATAAAAAATATAAAAATGAAATTTAATCCTTTTTAGGATTATATTTTCAAAAAAAAATCTTGCTTAATTTTTTTTTAAAAAAATCCCTCTCAAATTATCCCAACCATTCAAAGATATTGGGAATCAATTTTTTTTGAGACTCAACTTTTTTTAAATTTCTCTCCTTAAATTTTTATTTTGTTTTAAAAATATGTATTTTAAAACTAAACTTTTCTTTCTCTCCCTCAATCTAATTAACAAAAAAAAAGCATTAAAGAATGGCTAAAAAAAAGAGAGAGAGAGCATCAGAAACACGCACACACATACTCCTTCAGCCATGTGCAGAAAAAGAAGAAAACAGCAGAAAAGAGACACGAAACACAGAGACACAAAATGCAAAAACAGCACAGAAATGCAGAAACAGCAAAGAAATACGGGCACAGAGACGTAGAAATAAAAATAAGCATACACTTTCGGCCATGCAGCAGGAAAAAGGACAGAAACAACAGAACGCACGAACACATGAGTTGTAGACGATGAAAGAACCAGAGGTAACAGACACGAAATGCAGAAGAAGCAAAAAAGAGCGTAAAGAACAGTAAGCAACCGGAACACGTACGCATATACTTTCGGTTGGCAGGAGAAAAGAAACAGAACTAAGGACGCATGCATGCATGAAGGAAATGGCACAGCAGAGAAAGCAGACGGGACAGCACAGAAAATAGAGACAGAAACGTAGAAAAACATAGCAGACTTCGGCGCACACAGAAGATACAGTAGCAAAGAAGAAGCAGAGCAGAAGAGCAATGATTCACCTCTTCCATCCTCTATATAAGACCGAATGGAAAACTGGAGGGAAAGGAGGGAGAGAGAGAACAAGAAAAGCAAAAAAAAAGGAGCTGGACGAAAAGAAAAAAAACAGAGACCGAGGGGAGGAAGAAAGACGTAGACGGAGATGATAAAGAGAGAAAGAAGAAACGAAGAGAGAATCTGGAGAGAAAGAGAAATAGAGACAGAGCAAGAGGGAAAGAAAAACACGAGCTGGACTAAGAAAAAACAGAGACAGAGGTGAAGAAAGAAAAAACAGTGACAGAGAAGAGTTTTTTTTCTGGAAAACAGAGACGTCCGAGAAGAGAGGAGAAGGAGAACACCGAGCTACTATTCCCCCCAGTCAGAGACGCAGAACAAACAGAAAGGGGAGCTGATCCAAGACACAAAAAGAGAAACGGAGAGAAAGAGTAAACCGGAAAGAGACGGAGACGGAGTTCTTCTGATTCAAAAACGGTAAATGCCTCGTTGATTAATTATTTACATTAGAGATGAAAATCCTTTCCCATGCTTTCCTGTCCGTCTGCCCATTTTCTTGTGTTATGAGTTATGTTTATTTGAACTCGGTTATTTGTATATCCGATTCAGTCTCATTAAAATTAATCATTTATTTGGCTTTTTCATATTCATAACACTTCTTTAAAGTAAGAAGGAGAGACTTCATATGGAAGTTGGACTTGCTGCCATGAACAAATTTTAGTATGGACTTGTAGTGTTTTTGATAAAATAATAAAAATAATAATGAATAAATAAATAAATAAATAAAATGATTGTTGTTTGAAAAGAAAAGTGAAGAAGAGGGATGAAGAGATTATAAATGAAATTTGGCTTGCAAGCCTCACATAATTATGGGCATATTCTCATTATAGCTTTTTCTCAAAAAAATGTGTGTGATCATTAGGCCAAATTTTGGAATTGAGTTTTAAATATGTTTCTAGCATGAAAAGATATAGCAATATGTATGGGCATGATCTTTTTTATCTCTATTAATTCTAAGGTCCTTTACTTGTCAATAATATTGTTACACTCATACCGTATGACACTTTCTATCCACATGTACAATTGTATAAAAGATTAAGAGGAGAGAATTCAATTCTCATCTAAAAAAAAATGAATAAGAGAAGGTTTCTTGTATTTTATTAACTTGCCGTGTGAGATTTTAAGAATTTTCGCAGGCATTTAAAGTGATCTTATACCGTGTAAATCAATAAGATTTTGCAGGTATAGAGATCCAATTTATATGTACAATCAATGGTTTCAATGACCAACCGTTAAAACTAACTGTCTTTTTATAATCTAAATAATCCATTTAAGTTCTGTGTGGGATTTTAAGAATCTTCATAGGGACTTAAATTAATCACAGTATCGTGTGGGATAATAAGTCCTCGCAGATATAGTGATTCTCAATTTTTATTTTGCAAATAATCATATAATACACAATTTAAAAATTAATTAATTAAATTAATGCATTTAACTTGTAATCATATTCACCAATTATATCTTTTAGTCATGTGAGATTTTTGAATCTCCGTAGACTTCTAAGATAGTCGTATTATCGTATGAGTCAATAAGACTCTGTAAATATAACAATTAAGCTTTCTAAAACATATATGTATAAATTATATATTAAATTAATTAAACTAAAAAGATGTATTCAAATAAATTTAATTCTTTTATCGTGTGAGATTTTAGAATCTCCGCAGATATTTAGGATACTCACATTACCGTATAAGTCAATAAGGCTTTGCAGGTATGATGATTAAAATTCTTTAAAAACATGTATATACACACTTAAAATATATTATTAACACTTAAAAATATACATAAGAATATAAATAAATAAATTAAATTGCTAAACTCTTCTATCGTGTGAGATTTCGAAATCTCCGCAGATATTTAGAGCAATTGCATTACCGTATGAACCAATAAGGTTCTGTAGGTATTGCAATTAAAATTCCCAATCACAAAAGATAAAAAAATAATTTTAAACCATTTCCTTTTCTTTAACTCAAAATTCAAAAATTGAGAAAATAATTAAAATTAAATTACCTTTTGCAATTTAAAACACACATATCAAAATTTTAGAAATTATTTTATTTGCAAAATGGTGAGTTATTTCTAATTAATTTCTCTTCAAAAATTTTTTTTTACCGACAAACTTTTAAGCCCGAACTACATGAACTTTGATCCCCATCACAGGGTACGTAGGCCTCAGAGTCAGATTCTGAGTCAAGTCCGTCCTCCCTCGTAAATAAATAAACATTTCTCACTCAATTATCATCATTTTTATATCAGACACATGAATATAAAAGGGATAATTAAAATAATTTTAAAACCATATTAATAGAGCACAACAAACTTCAGGTAACCGTTCTCACGGACGGGTGTTGTAGGGTGCCTAACACCTTCCCCACACTCAACCGACTCCCGAACCTATTCTCTGATTTTGCAGATCACCTTTATCCTCCTTTTAATCGGTTTCTTGAGATTTACCTCAAAATCTTGGTGGCGACTCCTCGTTCGATCTGGTTCCCGCCGTGAAGGCCAAGACCTCCGCTCGCGCGCCATCCGCGTCGCATTTTTCCGGGTGCGACAGTTGGCAACTCCGCTAGGGATAGTTAGAGAGTTAAGCCTATAAGTCTGTTGTGCTCAAAATATAATATGGTTTATCTTTATTATCCCTTTAAATTTATGTGTCCCTTGTTCCTTCCTCTTTTTCCCTTTTCTCTTTCCTTTTGTATTTTATAACATGTTTTTAAGGTAGATAACATGCGGAATAAACCTTAAGATAGATGACTTTTATTTATACATATATTTGTTTCTCTATTTGATCTGATTAAAAGTTAGGAGTTGGGTAGCATATGAGAATAAGATAACATGCTTGCATGCTCTCATCACACTATACACTTACACAATTTGACACACACATATTTTGGGCCCTATACCCGGGTCTGTGAGTACCATAAGTTAGTAGAGGTTAGTAGTGGTTTCCCTGTGGAGTTTTTGAACTCTCGAAGGTTACCATGAATACCTCACCCAAGCTGTTACTTGCCTAATAAATTTGGTCCCTGTAGAGCTTATGTTCTCGGAGAGCCAAAATTATTAAGTAAGGTCTTCACCTTTGTGTGAGGGCATCTTGGGAGCCTTTTAGGAATATACATCCACCCATGAATTACACGTTTCAGACAACAGCTAGTAGCCAATCATTCTAGTGAGCACCCGATTATGAACTTAAGTCTCCCTGAATAGGACGCAGGATGAGAGTATTGCTCTTTTATTGCATCATTGTCATAGCATGTCATCATAAAGTATTTGCATTTTTTTTAAAAAAAACCACAAATTAAATAGTTTCTCTTGTCATTGAGTTATTTTTAAAGTTGAGACTTTAGCCATGTGTCAGTTTTAGCTGCACGTAGGCTAATTAATCCCTTTCTCCCTATGGAGCAATAAGCACATTGAGGAGAGAATGGATTTTCTCCTTGCATATCTATTATCAAAATCATTTTCATCATTTTTTTTCTCTCTTTTCTCAAAAATAAGATTGTAAGGCTAAACCTTTCAACATTAATCATGTAGGGGATTTAAACCTCTCGTCCATTAATTGTTTACTCCATCTCCCTATGGTGCAATAAGTGTCAGGAGGAGAGGGTTTTAAAAAAAAAAAGAGCCAGATAGCTTGCTAAAATTATGAGAATTGTATGCTATTAACCTTTGTTTTGATTAACAGGAACCGTGAGTTATCCAGAATCTTTGTGAAACTGGCATAAGGGATAAATGGCACTCGAAGGTAGTACAAATCTAAGTCACACTGGAAAGTTATATCAGGGAAAAGGGATCAAATTATCTGTAAAAGTTGAGCCACTGGAAACCTTAATTGAGTTGAGCCGTCATATCAAAGGGAAGATTATGTAAGATTTTAAAAGGAAATATGGAAATATCTTGGATCTTCTGTCGGTCACAATACATAATGATGCAATAATGGAATTAAGCTAATATTGGGATGCCTCGTTAAGATGTTTCACATTTCAAGACTTTCAAATGGCACCGACTTTGGAAGAATATGGAGAAATTTTGAGAATGCCCCTTAAGGAGAACATGGCAGTATATCTTTATCCTGGGTATTTACCATCTCGAGGTACGATAGCGAAAATTTTGGAAATTCCTAAGGAAAGGTACGAATGGTTTGCCCAGGACAAACAGAGGGAATCTTAAGAGCTGATGTAGAAGCCCACTTGAAAGTTTTGGCAGGAAAAGAGGCTTAGGTTACATTTTGCAAAGTCTTTGCCTTATGCATATATGGAATAATCCTGTTTCCATCATCAATTGGCATAATTGACTTAGGAGCCATTAGTGTATTCCAAATGGTGGAATACCATAACGTGAATCCGGTACCAGCAATCTTGGCAGAAACATACTTGACCTTAACTCAATGTCACAATAAAAGGAAAGGAAAGGTCAATTGTTGTATTGCATTACTGGATTTATGGATGCTTGGCCACCTTTATGGAAAGACACTTCCTTTCAGAAAGAAGAACGACTCAGACAGTAATCCACTCATGTCTTTTAAAGGCCAATTCGTGATTGACGGAATGAGCTACATGGATTGGAAAAGAACCTTCTCAGAACTTAAAGAAAGTTCCATTTTATGGAAACTAGACTGGTGGTGGAAAGAGGAGGTTATTTACCATTGTGGTGACTTTCCGAATGTGCCTTTAATGGGACCCAGAGGGTGTATCAACTATAACCCTTCCTTAGCGTTAAGGCAACTGGCCTATAAGCAAAATGTTCCTTTTAAGAAAGAGGTGCAGGAGTTATACTTTCTACATAAGGAGGATGGGACAAAGTTATCAAACCAGAATGTCAAAGAAGCATGGCAAGAGATAGGTTACAAAGGGAAGATTGAGCTAGGGATATGTGTAGTAAACTCAAGTCCAGAATACACTACTTGGCTGAAGAGTATGATTCAAGGAGCAAATCCTTTATTTCATCCTCAAAATCCCTTGTTAGGCAATAACTTGAAAGAGATTAATGGGCAATTGGTTGAATGCTTGAAGATGAAGGAAAATGAGTTACAAGCGCTTGCTAGCTCAGAGTCTAAGAATAAAGAAGAATTGGAAAAATACCAAAACGAATGCGTTGAGTTACGGAGGAAGCTAGCAAAGGAAAGAGAAGGGCATAACCTTGAAGAAACACCTGAGACTAAGAAATTGAAAAAGGAAAATGCCAAACTGAAAAGGGAAGTGCAAACTAGTGATAACAAAGTTCAAAGTACTAGAGCAAGACTTGTCAAAATAGTCAGGGAAAATGATGCATTGAAGAAGGAATTACAAGACATCAGACCCATTGAGGAGATGCAGCAAGAAATCAATACACTCACAAGACAATTAGAAAGGAAGGTGAATGAACTAGCAAGGGTGAGAGGAAGTGCAGCTGAGACAGCACAGAACTTTGTTCGGAGGCTTAATCAACAAAATGAAGTCTTAGAAGAGTGGAAATCACTTTGCCTTGATCAAACAGAAGAAACCAAAGAGTGGATGTTAAAATGTAGGCAGATAATTGATTTGGCTAACGACAAAATTCCAGAATTTGCAAGAGCATTTAAGCAAGCTGAAGGCATGGTTCTCCCTGGAGGAACTCCGTTAGAGATTGTTGAATTCTTCCATTTGTGCAATGAAATTGTAAAAGAACTCAATAGCGTGACAAAGTTCTAAATCTGTATTAACATTTGAATCATTGTATGAGGATCCATATGACGCTTTGTGGTTGTGAAATTGTTGATTGATTTGTACTACCATCATTGTCTTAAAACCTTGAATTTTGATAGGATCCAATGTCCTTCTAATTCAATGGTCAACTTTGAATCCCCTATGAAATAATAAATTTCTAGAGGAATTTAAAGGGTGCTAGTGTCGTGAAACCCTTATGTCTACACAATGCTGGATATCTTACAAAACAAACGTAAAGGTAAAACTTATTAAAATTAATTATTATGTTACACAGGTAAGCCAACATTGCGCCTCAAAAGAAAAACTCGATTGACCAGATTCCCGCCACTCGAGCATACAACACACGATTGCGTAGTCGTGCAATGGAAAATTCAAACATGAATGAGTCAGCAACCTTAAATGATCGGATGTCTGCAGTGGAGTCTAAAATGGCCGAAATAAGTGACATGATGAAATTGCTAACAGAGGCTCTAAAAGGACGAAGTGATGATAACCCACCACAGAATACCGTAGCAGATGAGAAAGCAGCTAATAGAACAATTGAGCCAAACAGAGGATCAGATCCTAAAGTACCCACGCTAGAGAAACAAGATTCTGGGATAGGGGCCTTTAACATACCGGATGGTCTTGGGGAAGATCATGCCTACATGTTCCAAATCCCACAAGTGCTACATAAAGAGAAGGAGTTGAAAGAAGAACTTGGAGAGATGAAAGATCAATTGAAGGCTCTTCAAGGATCAAACATGTGGGGTTCCTTTGACTTGAAAGAATTATGTTTGACCCCAGAAATTGATGTTCCCAAGAAATTCAAGATGCCAAGCTTCGATAAATATGATGGTACAAGTAACCCAATTTATCATTTGAGGGCCTATTGCACAAAGATGTCCATATGATCACAAGATGAGAAGTTTCTGATAAACTTCTTTCCCGAAAGCTTAACTGGAGCCGCATTGACTTGGTACATGCAACTAGACCAAACCAAGATTAAAAGATGGAAAGACCTTGTGGATGTTTTCATGAGACAATACAAGTTCAATCTTGATACTACTCCAACCAGAGAACAATTGAAAGCAATGACCAAGAAATCATAAGAGTCATTCAAAGAATATGCTCAAAGATGGAGAATAGTGGCTTCGCAAGTGCAACCTCCAATGGTTAATTCCGAACTTTGCTCGTACTTCATCCGTGCATTGCCTAAGCCATTTTACCAACACATGATAGGAACACATGTCACTGATTTTGCCGATTTAATGGTAATTGGGGAAAGGATTGACATAGACATACAAGAAGGGATGATAGCCACTTCTCAAGCTGAAAGTAGTTCATGAAAGAACTATGACCAAAAAAAGAAAGAAGGGAACGTGAACTATATTCAACCTATAAGACAAGCAGCTACCAATTCTCAAGTCCCTTATCAAATAGAGGGAAGGAATCAAAGACAGCAACAATTTAGGTTCAGGCCTAACAAGCACAGACAGGATGGAGAGAGGAGAAATGTCCAATCCAGGGATAGTCGCCCATGGCCCAATTTTGGATTAACAAATGTTGAATTGTACCATAAACTTTTGACAGCCCTATTATTAGGTCCGCGACCTTATAAGCCTCTTGGTCCACCTTACCCGGCATGGTATAATCCAAATGTTGTTTGTGAATACCACATGGGTGCACCTGGGCACTCAATAGAAGACTGTGTGACGTTTAAAAGGAATGTGCTAGACCTGGTTGATTCTAACCATATCCAGCTTAAAGAAGAGGGAAGCTCTACCTTTACTACTGATCCACTCCCAAATCACGAAAAACGAGTCAACGCTATTGAAGAAGAAGATGCGTGCTTCAAAAGCTCCGCAAGGATCAGGATGCCTATGAATGAGCTTTATGCTCACTTAAAGGAGTATGGCTATATGCGAGAAATGCTCCTCACGAATAATTTCACTAATCAAATGCCTGGATATTGTGAATATCATCAGGCAAAAATAGGCCATGACATAGAAAGTTGTGAACAGTTTAAAGGAGCTATTAGAAAAATGATGGCGTTAGGGATCGTGTCTGTAAAGAAGGGAGACGCTAAAGTGTGCATGGTAGAAAAAAACATATTGAGCTTGTCATTAAAAATTCAAGCCCAAAAGAGCGAGTCTAGGTAGTCTCTTTTGTGATAAACAAAGCCTCTGTAGATCTTGCACCTCACGCAAGACAACCAACATTGACCATAAGCACGCCTCATCCCTTTCCCTATGAAAGTGATCAAGCAGTCCCGTGGAAATATCAAAGCATTGTGGAGAACCACAAAAACCCAACGTTGATTGCCGGGATAAGCAATGAAATGGCAAACCAAGGGGGTGTTACTCGAAGTGGAAAACCATACCTACCATCTTACATTAGGAAAATGGTAAAAGAGAAAAATGCAAGTATTGACAGGCCAAAGGAAGATAATCCTAAAGAAATGGAAAAGTTAGAAGATGAGTTTTTATCGATTATGAAGCAAAGTGATTACAGCATTGTGGACCAATTGAAGAAAACTCCAGCGCGTATTTCCATACTTTCTTTGATTTTGAGTTCCGAAGCGCATCGCCAAGCATTGCAAGAAGTGTTGAATCAAGCTTTTATGCAGCCTAATATAACCCCTGAGAAGGTGGCGAGTGTAATGAATGTTGTAAAAGCCTCCTCTACCATTTCCTTTTCGGAAGAGGAAGTTACAGAAACCGCTGCCCATCAAGCCAAGGCTTTGCACATCACTTTGAAATGTGAAGGGTTCATAATTGCAAGAGTATTAATTGACGGAGGATCAGCGTTAAATGTATTGCCGCTCTCCACATTTGAATCATTATCACTAGAAGCTTCAAGTGTACATAAAAGTAATATTGTGGTAAGAGCATTCGATGGATCAAGACGGGAAGTATTAGGATCCGTTTGTCTCTCCCTGGAGATAGGGCCAAGCAGGTTTAAGGTGGATTTCCAACTCATGAACATAGATCCAAGTTACACAATGCTGCTAGGAAGGCCATGGATTCATTCTGCTAGGGCTGTTCCTTCTACCTTACATCAAAAGGTTAAATTCGTCAGTGATGGGAGAATTATAGCAGTTAAAGGAGAGGAGGAAATCATGGTGAGCAAACCAAGCTCACTCCCTTATGTTGAGGCTGCAGAAAAAGATCATGGAGTTTCCTTTCAAAGCCTAGAGGTCGAGGGTATTTGCGATAGTACTCACAACATCAATTCCGTCGTGGCTAAAATCATGGCGAAGAGTGGGTTTATGCCAGGGAAAGGTTTAGGCTCTCATTTACAAGGAATTACGAGTCCAATTAAGGTTTTGGATAATTGTAATCGCCAAGGGTTAGGGTATGAGCCTACCCTAGAAGACCAGATGAAAGACAAAGCAAGTTTGGCAAAAGGCAAAAAGGCTAGTAAATTGGAGATTCCACACATTAAAGAATCCTTCCCAGGCCCGTCCGAGGTGATATATAAACCAACTATCTTAGTGATCTCTTTTAATGAAGATGTAGCATGCAAACAAGTGCCTCAATTGCAGTCGATGATTCCAACGAAGTTCTGGCAAATTGGAAGTTTGAAGAGGCCAATGATGTCATTAGCTTAGAGTAATTGTCTCAATTATGTTGTTCCTATTTTATCCACTTTTCAGCCCAGGTTTAGGTAATAAATCTTGGGTATTCACTAATGCAAACTTTCGATACACATAATTCATGAAAATGAATTTCAATTGTATTCATGTCTATTTCTTTATTCCACCCTATCTACTTCAATACATCTTTCTCCGTTTCATTCCTGTTCCTTATTCCATATTCATTATCTAGGGATTTTGTTTCTTCTGATTCCATCTCCCACCCAGAGATTAATAAACCCTGTGAAGATGATTCATTCGTTGCCACTGATATGCATGATTATGAGTCTGATGATGAAGACATAATCCAAACTTTTTCAAAGATGCTTGAATTGAGTGATAAGGGAATATGCCCACATGAAGAAGTGATTGAGATGGTTAATATAGGAACCGAGGAGGATCAAAGAATGCTCAAAATAGTAGATAATCCTGAAAGGGAACAAATGATTGAGTTGTTCAAAGAATACATAGATGTGTTTGCATGGTCATATAAAGACATGCCTGGGCTAGACCCAAGCATTGCTTCTCATAAAATACCATTACTTCCTAAGGTCGAGCCTAAGAAACAAAAGTTAAGGAGAATAAAACACGGGGGTGTCCTTGCAAATAAAAGAAGAAGTAATAAAGAAGTTAGAAGCAGGATTTTTGGAGGTAGTAACTTACCCATAATGGGTGGCAAATATTGTTCCTGTTCCTAAAAAAGATGGTCGGATTTGAATGTGTGTTGATTATCGTATCTAAATAATGCGAGTCTGAAAGATGACTTTTCCATTACCCCACATTGATGTATTGGTCGATAATACTGCTCGAAGCTATCGCTATTCCTTTATGGATGGTTATTCAGGGTACAATCAAATCCCTATGCATGAAAGGGATAAAGAGAAAACAACCTTTACAACCCAATGGGGAACTTATTATTATCGGGTAATGCCTTTTGGTTTGAAAAATACTGGGGCAACTTATTAACGAGCTATGGTAGCACTATTCCATGACATGATGCATAAAGAAATTGAAGTATATGTAGATGATATGGTAGCTAAATCAGCGGAGAATGAGAGTCATGTTGGAGTCCTTAGAAAGCTATTTGGGAGATTACGCGAATATCGGCTAAGATTGAATCCTAACAAATGCATTTTTGGAGCTCTTTCTGGGAAGTTATTAGGATTCATTGTGAGTCGTAAAGGGATAGAAGTAGATCCAGATAAAGTAAGAGCAATTCAAGAAATGCCATCTCCCCAAACAGAGAAAGAAGTTAGAAGTTTCTTGGGACGATTGAATTATATTACTAGATTCATTGCCAATCTAACAGCCACTTGCGAACCAATGTTTAAGCTGTTAAAGAAAAATTGCAAGGAGACATAGGATGATGATTGTCAAAAGGCTTTGATAAAATTAAAGATTTTTGTTAAATCCCCAATTTAGTCCGTCCATCACCAGATCGTCCACTAATCCTTTACCTAACAACTTTACCTCGCTCAATGGGAGCAATGCTAGGTCAACTGATGATTCTGGAAAGAAGGAAAGAGCGATTTATTTCTTGAGCAAGAAGTTTAATGAGTGTGAAGCTCGTTATCGGTGATTGAGCGAACTTGTTGTGGACTAGTATGGGCAACTAGAAGGCTAAGGCAATACATGCTTTACTACACTACCTAGCTAATCTCACGAGTGGACCCACTTAAATACATCTTTGAGAGCCCGCACATTGCTGGTAGAGAGTAGAGTAAAATGGCAAGTTTGTACTATCAAAATATGATATAAAGCATGTGATGCAAAAGTCAGTTCAAAGGTAGTGTAATAGCTGATCACTTGGCCGATAATCCTTAGAGATGCTAGCCATTAGATTTTCAATTTCCTGATGAAGGCATATGCACTACAGAAGAAGGTTGTGATGAAGGAAAAATGAAGAGCAAGAATGGGAAATGTATTTTGATGGAGCCGCCAACGTGCATGGAAATAGGGTAGGAGCGGTGATCGTTTTTCACCAGAAGGAAAACACTTCCAGTGGCCATCAAATTAGAATTTGATTGTACTAACAACATAGCAGAATATAAAGCTTGTGTT